>NC_065525.1:26092760-26178340 GCF_006386435.1 Epinephelus moara
AGGGCTGACACATAGAGACAGACAACCATTCACACTCACATACACACCTACGGACAATTTAGAGTCACCAGTTAACCTGCATGTCTTTGGACTGTGGGAGGAAGCCGGAGTACCCAGAGAAAACCCACGCTGACATGGGGAGAACATGCAAACTCCACACAGAAGGGCTCCACCGTGCCGCCCTATCCAGGGTGTACCCCGCCTCTCGTCCAATATCAGCTGGTATAGGCTCCTGCCTCCCTCATGACCCCATCAGGACAAGCAGTTACAGGAAATGAATGGATGAATGTAAACTATTCATATTGTTGTCTAATTACTAAGCAGCTAGCTCAGTAAATTCATACATTTCATTTGGCGCCAAAGGTTAAAGGTCAAAAGACAGATAGGCATCATTTAAATGCTGTGTTCATGCATACCATTCATCAGCCCAGTCATGCAGATTTTTTAATAATAATAATATTAATCAATTTTTTACACCATATTCCTCCGAAGTCATATAGAGTCAGATGTGTTGCATTTACATATATTTGTGTAAACAATTCAGTAGTTGAATTGTTGTCTCACCTGATGCACATAATGTATGTGTGTCTTTTTCATTCCTCAGGAGTGGATGAACAGACCATCATTGACATACTGACGAAGCGGACCTACGCACAAAGGAGAGAGATCGCTTTTGCATATGAAAGAAGGACAAAGAAGGTACAGTAGGCCTTGAGAGACAATCCAAAATTCTTCACAGCTCTATATTTTGGTGGCCCTTAACGGTAAGGGTCACATTCAGGTAACGCTGTTGTATTTTTAGGACATGATCTCAGCCCTGAAGGGAGCGCTGTCTGGCTCTCTGGAAACGGTGATCCTCGGACTGATGAAGAGCACGACCCAGTACGATGCCTCAGTGATCAGAGGATCTATCAAGGTAAAGGACACAGATTGCATCAGTGGTACTCAAACACAGTGGATTCAATGGAAGGGTTACACTGCCCTCTACTGGACAAATGACAACATTTTATTTTTTTTGCTACACCCTGATCAAAGTTCTAATTGTGTGTATCTTAAAGGGCCATGTAAAAAAAGTGGTTAAGATCTCTGTCTCTTTCAGGGCTTGGGAACAGATGAAGAAACACTGATTGAGGTTTTGTGCTCACGCAGCAATACCGAGCTGGTGGAGATCAAGAAGGTCTACAAGGAGTGTAAGTCCAAAACACCCCAGGTGTTCATATAAAGGGCTGGAAATGCACTGTAATATTTAATGCCTTGCGTATAGGTTGTTGTGCTGTCTGCTTTTCATGCACCATTACACTCTTGTACAACCTGTGCTCTTTTTGTCCATCAAAACTAAACGCCTAAAAACATATTATTTTCCGCAGTGTTCAAGATTGACCTGGAGAGAGACGTGAAAGGTGACACCTCTGGGAACTTCGCCAAGCTGCTCTTGGCTCTGGTGGAGGTGAGATTTGTTCGTGCCCGTCTTTATGACTTACAGCACAAGTTGTACAAGTGCTGTTGAAACTGACCTGAGTCGTGTCTTATTTGTGCACAGACAAAGAGAGCAGACCCGTCAGCCATCGTAGACTATGAAAGGATTGATCAAGATGCCAGAGTAAGTTGCCCATTTTCACTTTGTCTTAATGAAGTGTAAATCAATTTAAAAACTGTTATTAAATTCAATATTCAATACCACATGCAGATTTTGAGTTCTTTGACTAAAAATAATCCACCAAAACCCTGGATAATTGGGTAAAACTTTGTGCAGTTGGTAATTTTGTGCACAATAGATAGTTTTGGTTCCTTCATATTCAAAAGGAGTGACACGTCTTATGGATGGATTACTGAACGGACCTATCAGGCACAGGCCCTCTTTGGCCTTTACCTGCAAAATGTTACTCAAATTAACACGAACTGACCACAAAGATACTCAAAAAGACCACAAAGAGATGCAAAGGAACTGCAAACAGACACTAAATAACTAAAAAGTGGCAAAACAACCACAAAATTACCGCAAGGAGACACATGACCGCACACAAAATTTCAACAAAGACTACAGAGAGACACAAAACAACAATCACAACATAGGCTGTGTGTCTTGCTTGTATGTAGGAGAGGAGGTGGGGCCTTTTGCACATCTGTGCCCAGGGGCCTGTTGTCTCAAAACCCACCTATGACACATCTCTCATGCCACAAAGTGTAAAGTATGGCAGTGTTTATTGGTCTTGATTCAACACAGGCACTCTTTGAGGCCGGCGTAAATATGAAAGGAACTGATGTGCCGACCTGGATCTCCATCATGACTGAGAGGAGCGTACCCCACCTGCAAAAAGGTAAGACGCCCTGTTTTCTTTTGGTATAATTATGACATAAGTGTTCATTTTTAAAAACAATTTTTAAAACAGTTAGCTAATCCTTTTTCTCTGCTTGTCAGTGTTTCAGAGGTACAAGAGTTACAGCCCCTACGACATGCAGGAGAGCATTGTGAAGGAAGTTAAAGGAGACTTGCAGAGATCCTTCCTGGTGTTAGGTACACAGATCTTTCATCAGTAATTCATATTATTAATACATTAGAGCCTATTTATTTATTATCTGAAGTCAATATTCACCCTGTAGGCGAGGTTTTGTTGTAAGAATCACTTTTAAATTAACAAAAGAAACTCATCTGTCAAACTCAAGACGTGTTATTATGGATATTTATTCTGTTTTTCTTTTATTCCAGTTAAGTGCTTTGAAAACAAACAGCTGTACTTTGCCAGCAGACTGCACGAAGCCATGAAGGTAGTAACAGTGCCGTTCTCTTTCTTCTTGTTGAAATGTGGCTATTTTGAGGGCCAGACTTTTCTTTTTTCTTTCTTTCTTTCTGTCTTTTTTTTCTGGAACAAATGTAAGAAGTACATCTGCTTGTGAAAGTGCAATTTCGCTGCAGGAACCCAGAATCCAAAGTTGGCAGAAGTTATCTTACAGCAGCGTTGCATCAGCTGCCGGAGTTAAGTTTAAAGCATGCACAACTAAAAGTAAGTGCTGACTTGTGCTTGTCTGCTCAGAGTAAAGGAGCCAAAGAGAAGATAGTGACCAGGATTATTGTGTCACGCTGCGAGGTGGACCTCAAGAAGATCTGCTCTGAATACAAGGCCAACTTTGGAGAGTCTGTGCAGAAGACTATTATGGTAAGTGAATTATAAAGGCTGCCCCCTGGCCTATTACTGATGTAAAGTAAGGCTTGTTCTGTCATGCAGCTCCTCTAACCTGCTCTGTTTCTGCAGGAACACACCAAAGGAGACTACCAGAAGGTGCTGCTCAGCCTCTGTGGACCAGAGGAGTAAAAAGGAATCATCAGTATGAGAAGGGCCACACTTTGCACCACGAGGAAGGTGGGCTTACTAGTATCACTCTTGGAACCAAAAGCCCATCCTACTTTATCTGCACATATTTGAATGCAACAATCAATGAGACGCATTAATCTTTTTGATACATGAAGAATCTGTAATACAGCTTACTTTTGTTATACCAAAACGGCAATTAAAGTTACTTTGTTGGAGTTTTGTTGCTCACATTTCTCACATCCTTCCTAGTGTGCTCTGACTTGATGTTTACATAGATTACCATTAGAGGGCGCTAAAGGCGCATTAAAAGCAAGTGCAGGCTGCTCCATCTCTTCTGTGTCTCAGGCCTTATAATATCATAACTGCTAAAGAAATGCAGAGATCTTAAATTTTGAAATATAAGGAGGTATTTGATCTTTTATGACATTTTTACATTCCAGTATCATCATTTTCCCTCATTATTAAAAGTAGGAAATTATTTAAAAACAGCTATTCAGAGGACATTTTATTTGCATAAGGGAAAGGGATGAAAATGTTACTATCATGCAGCTTGTGAAATTTAAAAATCCTAAAAAATGATTGTGTCTTATTCAAAACTCAAGCTGCACAAACATGAAGATTTCTGATTTTGTGAAAACACGGTGATGTGTAAGAAACACAGCATCTTTTCATACAAAGAATTATGATAAAAAATATCCCTCATTCAACACTATGTGGTTCCGTCAAGATGATTTAATCATTAGTGTGTTTTTCCGTGTTTGTTTGGTGCTAATATTTTAATTAAAAATGTTAATTTTACCTCCGGCAAAGATGATTTGCATAGCACTAAACAAGCTTCTATACAGTGTGTTTCTGCTGTTTAGTTTGTGGTCTCTCAGGATGAAATAACCACCACAGTGTTGTCAAGGCATTTCTACTGAAGTATAAGAAAAAATGGCCCCAAAAGGCAAGATCAGTACTGCTGAACACAGCGATGAGGAAAAGGATGTGAGGGGAAAGCGCGCGGACTTAATAATCTAATGAAAACAAAACGGTGGCTCAAATATGATAGAAGATCGTCTGTTATTGTGAGAGAACCTGCCTGATAAAATAATGCTTCTGTCTAATATTTTCACTGGTTGAGCAGCTGAGGAGAGAAATGGCTTCCGATTTTAACAAGGCGCTGGATTTATGATCATTTTGTAATAATATTGATGAGAACATTAGCCCTTTGTGATGGTTTATGTTTATAGGCAATAAAAAAATAAAATATAGTGTAAAGTAAGGTAAAACAGTATTTTGCAAAGCAGGGGAGTGAGATTTATGCACGAACCTGGTGACAGATTAATCTCTGCATCATAAAGAGGAAAGTACCACCATATTTTTCCCTTTTTTTATATAGATGTACAACATGCTGTTCTGTTCAAGGCCAGCCCATAGGGACCTCCAGCAAACCCAAGGGGAACTCTCTTCTCAATTGAAACGATGCAATTTACTGTCCCAAACGCTGGCACTTCATCATTCAGAGGACTTTAACCCCATGAATGTCAAACACAGAGCATGCTGGGAAGGAGATGGAATACCTCGCATTACCATAACAACTAGAGCCAAATGACAAGCACTCTGGAGCCTAAAAGGTGAAGAATAACACCAGATAATCACCTAATAACGTTTGAATTTGAAAGGAATTTTCTGATTACGTTACGTTTAAATACTTTTTTTTAGATAATCAAAGACACTGATAAGGAAGCAGTGGCCATCCCCAGCTGCCACGCTGTATCATGGTGGTTTTACCCTGAAAGGTCAGGCATATCCTGTTCCTTTTTTCAATACTTGTCCCAGTTAGGCTGAACATGTGGAGAGCTCCCCCCGTTCACCTCAGAGACAAAGCCCAGGCAGCGCTGCAGGCATCCAGCAGCATTAAAGTTTCACAGTACAGCTGTAGAGCTGCTGCCGGCCCGCCAGACATACCAACTGCACGTTGGGAAGGTATTAGTTTGTGCTTTTTATTAATTCATCGCATTGAACAGAACTTGCAACTCAGAGAACCGACAGCTTCCTAACGTTCCTTCTCATCTCCCTCCTTGACACATCTGAACCCGGCTCAGAATTTTTGTGCAGAGCACCAAAGGGTGTTTAATTATAGAGTAGTAGGCCACCAAGGTCTGCTTTTAATTGTGTGCATCTGTGTGTGTTTGTGTGCGTGTGTGCCTGCAGCTCTATAGGTCGCAGGCATACTCTAAATGAGAACTCCTACAGGCTAAGCTGGAGGACGCGCTCCCTCAACACAGCTGCAGAGCCGAGAGAGCCAGAGTTTGATTAATATTTTCTTAATTATCATTATTTAATTCAGCAAAACCGCAGCTTCTTCAGTCAAAGCATGGCCTTTGTCTCTGCGATGCTGGATACCCTGGCTCGTTAGGGGCACTGAGAGATCCTGTATATGGTAAATAAGAGGTTGTGTCTTGTGCTGCCGCCCCGGGGAGAGCTGGCACCACACTGAAGGACATCTCAAATCAAGAATGGCGCTCTGCTGATGTTTCTCCGCGCAGACCGAAGAGCCGGATCCTCAGCCTCTGGCATCGTCAGGCCCGCTTCCTTTTATGAGGCTCAAACTGAGACAACAGCTCAGGCAGAGGAGCGCTGTGCACTCGTCATGCCATCAGGCTGCCTCCTTTGTACAGTAGACTGGTAATTGAAACAACATAAGAGAGCAGAATAAGGCCTGTCTCCTCTTCGGTTTTGGCTGCAGTCAGTCCATCCGCAGACAAAAAGACAGAAGTTTATAAAAGAGCTTTGTGTACATGCAACACAATTTATGTCTTTGAAGAGTTCAGCTTCTGTCATCTTGAGAAGCCAAAAGGATTCTCAGGAAGGTTGATGCACACTGTGAATCTGCTGCTTAACCTCAGCCTGTTCAGTACAGTATTTACACGTAAGGAGTTTGCACTAAAGAAGAAGGTGATGCTTTATTAATTGTGCATTAAATCAATCATGTCTGATGCTAGTCACAATCCAGTTTGTTAAAAAGCGTGCCCGGAGACACAAGCAGACTTTTATATAGTTTATCAGATCAGCAGTATTAGATGCTCAGGGCTGGATTGGATGCTGACTTCTCTCTTTGCTTGAAGCTTCCTCTCTATTGCCGTGTGCTGAAGGAGTGAGAACACCCTGTGGCTGGTTAACCTACACGCTTTCTATCTATATCCACTGTCTCCCCTCCTTCACTTGGCCCACAGAGACGGCCCTCATCCCCTGTGCCTATTCTGCCACTCGCCCGGCCTGCCAAACATGCAAAGGGAATTCTCTGACAAAGAACCAGGCGTGCAAAGATTGTTGTGATCCACTTGGTTTGATCAGATGTCTGACACAGGAGGCACGGGGGTTTCTGTTTTATAATATACAGGATGCATGTATGCATACTGTGTGTGTACAGTTTAATCTTTTGATGGGGCTGTGTGGCCTGCAGCCAGATGCACTAATGATAATTTTCTGTGAAGTGGTTGTAATGGTCTGGCCCCAGCGTCAGCAGCTCCTTGGTTGTTTGCACATGCCACTGGATCAGTTTGGGTGTGTGTACTTTGCAGCGATGGTGATAATATACCAAGAAACTGCAAGGGGAGGACAGTCTTTATCAGGGTGGCATATTAATGTTTATTTACACCATGGCTAATAAGATGTGTGCTCCGCAGCTAGGTGAGACAGAATGATGGTGGGTAATTAAACTGCTTTGCTTTAGATTCATCCATTATCCATACTCAAGCCTGCATACATAATGTAATAATGTAAAATAAGGCTTGTTGCGGCGGCGGATGAGGTGGCCATTCTGAGGTGTTTTCATCCTGGGAGCACGGCGTAAATCAACACGGCGTGTCAGCGTGGACAAAATGTATAGAGATCGCCGTGATAAATTTGGGGAATTGTCAAAATATGTATTCAGAAGCGGAGTGAGATATGACCTTTTACATAATGCAATTTTGCAAGAACACAAACACACTGACAAGACTCATTTGTGTTGCGGCGTTTGGCTTTCAACCTCTAACCTGTTGGAGGTTTGGGATTGACTGAGAGGGTCTTCTAATCCATATTGCCATGATGCTTAATCCCATCTACTGAAGGCAGACCCTGTCACCAGTGTCCTTGTCAGACCGGCCACTGGACCCCTATGCACACACACACACACAGACACACACACACACATACACAGCCTCACCTTCATGCAAGAGATTGAAATCAGCTAGGCAGACACTCAAGCATGAACCAAATGTCAGCGGCAAGCCACAGGGAGAGAAGAGGAGCCCTTGTTAATTATTACAGAGAGAAATCATACCATTTCACCTGCAAGACATGCTATCCAGGATATCTGTGGCTCATGAAGTCATTTTCTCTTTTTCCCTCCCGGGATAAACCAAGAGGAGACACAATTTCAATGAGTAGGTCTTTAAAAGCAGTGATTAACTTTGTGATGGATGTGTTTTTTTGCATATCACTTTATGGAATTCTGTTGTGTGCACTTGTGCGATATTATACAAAAAGGAGAGTAAATCCATTCAAAGATCAGCAAGTTGGAGAAAACTGCAGAGTTCTTTTGTTCATCAAAATGTCACAGAATTACAGATATTGTTTGAAGCCAGGCTGTGAAGCTCTGCCTCCTCTGACAGGAGAAATGCAAAGTTTTGGAAAGGTGTCTACAAATTTCTCTCCTGTGCCACGCTACTCTTTCATTTGATTTTGAACGTGCAGGGGAAAAAAAAACCTGCCTTCTTCTTCTTCTTCCTCTGACAACACGCTTCCCATGTGACACTTAACCTTTGGAGATTTCCCATTCTCTCTGATCATTCACTGTTTGGTTCATGTTAATTAACCCTAGGGCACAGCAGAGAGTTGCAGGCTTTGAAGCAGAAGAAAGAAAAAATAAAAAGAGTAAGAAAGAAGTAAAAGGAAAAAATGATTTTGTTGTTTTCTGTTTCTCTATGGCGATTCATCTCCCCATCCGTGTGAGAGTCCTGGTGGTGCCAGTGAGGATGGTGAGTGGCGTGGGTGTTGGAAAGGAGAGAATATGGTTTGTGCTTGGGTTTGTCTCCCTGTCACCGTTAGTCCCTCTCCCTGCGAGGAAGTTGGCCGGGGCAGCCTGACCTCCCTCAGGTGGCCATGGATATGGAAATCAGTTCAAAAATAGAACACAAGATGGTTTTCATAGCCTTCAGCTCCCCCGCAACAAAAAAGGATTTTTGTCTATTTCTTTTCATTCTTTTTGGCTCCTGGCAGAAATGGTCTTTTCTGTACTTGCTTGAAATACACAAAGCACGTTTTCTTGGTGAAAAGTGCCACTGGTGGCAGGCAGAGCAATATTGCCTGAGCCCAAAGAATATGCTGTGCATGTGAAATTATTTTCTTAACCATTTCACTGCTTGTGTCTCCTGGTTAGCGAGGCACCGCTGCTCAGAGTACAGCACGATCTAACCTCTGGCCTTGTCATCAGTAACTGTAGGTACAACTAAAAATACACTATCCACCGCAGTCAGGTGGCGGTGACATACAGTGCGTTTACTCTGGCATCTTGAACTCTGAAAGGCTTCTTTACCCCCCTCTCCTCTCTCTCTCTCTCTCAAAAGCACATTTTCTTAAAGCGGCAATGGGTTGAAATCCACCACTCCAAAACAGTGGAAATATTCATGAGGAAATCCACTGGAGAAGACGAGCCGCAGCACAACCAGAGGCTTTATTCTCCAGGTTCTCGGGGCAAATCTGTTCCTGTGCTTCTATCTGACGCTTGTCTAAAGCACATAAAGACAAAGACAGGAAGTATGATTAGCCATGGAGAATAGGAGTGCAGCGCTCCCTCCAGGATAAGTCTTGAGGTGGGACTGATCAAAGCTATGCCCAGAGACAGAGGGAGACTGAACCAGCACTTTTTTCAATGGCTATCTCTGCCTTAAGACAGCGGAGGGGAGGAGGGGGTTGTTCTATACATATTTCCCTTTCAACGTCTTTGCTGCAAAGTTGTTAATATGTTGCAGCGGAACAATACCTTCGACAATACTGTTAAAGCTTTCATTGTGGAATTGTGAACTATAACTGTCAGTGTTATAGTTTCTGACAGGCTCATAAAGGAGATGTTGGCAAGAAAAATAATATGATTAAAACTCTATAATCTTGATTTAGTTACTGTATCAGAGTCTGAGAGATGTATTTAGAAGCATAAATCATATGAAGGAATTCATCCTTGGCTTGTTTGTACCATTTTTGTAACTCCATCGCAGTGAATGTCTGCAATCTGTCCATATTGTGTCTCTCTTTACTTTTCTTTTGTGTTTCAATGGTGCCGATTTTACGATTTCAACATCCCGGGTTGCTTGTTCCCCCTCCTTTAAAACACAGACTAAGAAGTGTCACATATGCCAACTTTACTGGCTGCATGTCCTTTCAACTGCACCCAGTGTCTCCTAGTCAAGGAGAAAAAGCAGGTGTATTCATTCGGCCTTAGGGTCCGCGACTGGAAGTGAGAGGCTGTGGCTGATAATTGAGAGGGACGAAGTGTGATGAGATGCCTTCATTATAGATATGTTTAAAGGAGCGCAGACCTCTGTGAGACTGGTTATATCAAAAGGACGGCTTTGATATCTGGGCCTCAGACACTTATAGGTGTTGTAATGACAGCCGCCTGCTGCTGTGGATTTCATTGTTGTTTTTTTTCTGTTGGAAGTTTCTCCGCCATCATCAATATTTGATTTTTCTTTATGCATATACCTTTATACATCCTCCTCATGCATGTACACACTCAGTCCTGTCTGTGTGTTTTCTTGAGTTAAATTATCTTTTCTCATTAACACACAGATGATGAAAGTGAGCCAAACATATTTTTATTAATGTGATTATTTTTGTTAATTTACAAACTGAAGCTCCACATTCCTCCAGCGAAGCTTTGGAGCAGTGCTCGCACACTGTTTATTAATATATTGTTAACATTTTGGCAATAGCCAGACAACCGTCAATATGCTTATTCATAAAAGCACAAATTTGAATTTCTTCCTCGGCCTGTAAGCCTCTAAACTAGGAGACTAAATATATACTTACATTTTATTTCAAAGAGAAAAAAATCCTCTCTGGCAAAAAAGACTGGCTATGAAGAACTTTACTCAAGGATAGGAAGCACATCATTAAAACCGGAGAGAAATATTAAAAAGGGGGGATATGAAAGCGTGAAGATCTACTCGCCTTTGGCTACTCTGACTCGCTTCAAAAACATCTTGAGATCTTTCCCTCCCTCAGACCTGCACTCTCCCTTGTTATTTGACTTTATTTACTGGCTGCACACTGATTTGAGCTGTGGAGTTTTTCCACTAAATAATCAATCACATAGAGCATCATAAAGGCAAAAGGATCCCTATGAGGAGACCCTTTTTTTTTTTACAGCATGCAGCATAAACACAAGACACAGTGAAGGGCACAAGTGCTGCGGTGCCTTCATGTCTGCTTGACACCTCAGAGTTCATCAAAGTCTGTGTGTCCTCAAACGCATCCCCAGACCGTGGCCTAGTTGGCCTAATTATAATACACAGAAATATGAATGCTGAGGGGAGTCGCCTTTATGAAAGTGTAGGTGTGAAGTAATTACCTGTGTTTGCCGCCCTCTGTCTGCCTTTTGTCTCTCATCATCTGTGACATGGACGGGTGCTGTCAGCTCGGACCAGGAGACGAGCCATGAGTAAGGGACATTAACAGTCCCGCTCCCTCATGGATAATGGAACAAGGTTGTCATTTGAATGATAAACAAAATGACTTGGAGACACTGGGAAGATCACTGGCACCTGCCCCTCCCTGCTCCCATGCAAAGCTGAGTATTATGCAAAACAAAGGGGTGAGGATTTTTTTTGGGGGGGGGGGGGGGGGNNNGGGGGGGGGGGGGGGGGTGTCCCGTGAACTCATCTCTGTATCTCCCAGGCATGTTGGACAATTATGAGTCAGGAGAAGTAACTCCACCTTGCTAATGTTATGCGGTGTTGAGTTCACTGTCCTTTTATCACGGCACTTTCATCTGCAAAGTTCTTCACCAAATCCTTGTGTTCTTCAGATTAGCATACACGTGTACGTGAAGGCCTTAATCAGAAGGCGCGGCGGCCTCGGTTGTGTCCAGGGTGATAAATAATTCTGGACTTTATCAAAACAATCAAAATCAAATAAGAAGAAAATGAAATATTGATGCACCAAAGTATGCAAAGTAAATATATATTCATTTCTATGGGAAGGAAAATGCGGCAGCACATAGCTGCAGTGCTGTTTATTTTCATTTATGAAGACTTTCAATTCAAAACAAACTGAAGTTATTTTAGTTTATTTTGCTGCCAATAAACAGCTGGGGGGGAATGTTGTTCTGCAGTGACGCTCCGACTAAAAAAGGTATTTCAAGTCTCCTGAAATCCACAGCGGTGCGGCTCACATAACACTGCCATGCTTGAAGAGTGACTCCTCAGAACTGAGTCTAAAAAGGGAGCATTGAATATATATTGGTTAACATCTTTTAACGGCAGCTACAATTAATGTGTGAAGCTGCGCTTGAATTCCACTTTGTGCCATACACCTGCCAATCACGGTGTTTGTAGAGCTAGATCACAGTGTTGTTTTCCTACTGTATTCAGCTATGTATTTACTTCCACTGGTGTGAAAAGATTGTATTTACTGGTCGTTTGAAGATGAGGCGGAGCTGCACACGCTGTGCAAAGACTGGCAAATTGCAAAAAGGAAAAGAAGAGGAAAAAGGGAATGTGGGGTAGGAAAAAGCAAACTGTGTCTTCGGTATTGTGTGTGAGTGTGCGTGTGTAGTGAAAGTCAGACCAGGCGAAGTATTCCCATCCTCCAGTTGCACAGATTTGGTGCAACTTCATCATCTTGTGCTTATCTGACAGGACAGGAAACAGACGTCGCTCTCTGCTGTAGCACAACTTCCTCCTCCTAGATTTGTCATTTCTGTCCCGAAAAAGATTGTGTGAATCACCTGAAAACAAAAAGGTGAGACTCATTTTCCAATATAGAGAAAAATAAATTAGTCTCATGCCTCTAATATCTCACCCAAAGTGCTGTTTAATTGACTTTCAGCATCTATTTTCTCTACATGTCTAAAGAAGCCTTTGGTGTGCCGCTCGCTCTACAGGGAGCCTCAGCAGTTCAGGCTTCACAGTCCTCCAGTGGTTACAGCCGTGTATCCAGAGAGGTGCCAATCCAGACGTCTCACCACCTTTCTGAGACGGAGCCCACGAGGCACAGGCAGGCACAAGTCCCTGGTTAGGACACGCTGCCGTCTTTTATCAATGTTGACCAGCCAGACTCCTCGTGGCTCCCGCGCAGCTGCATCTGGGAGCTCCTCTAATCCCTCTTCTTTGTCATCTCAGGTCAGTAGATGAACCACATTCCCACCTTGAGAATTACGACAAAGGAAATACTCTGAAGGTATGTAAAGAGGAAATACTCCAAACCTGTGGATTTTTTTTTTTTTTTTTTTTTTTTTCAATGTCGATGAGTTCAAACTTTGTTCCTCCTGAGATTCAAACAAACAGCGTTCACCCAGACAGGGATCTTCAAAGAGGACAAATTAAAGTCCAGTTTGTATAAATCATCCTGACTCCATATAGTCTTAGTTGACATAATTTCAATTATTTCCAGGCACCGTCGGGGAGGTGAGGATTAAAAAGATAAAACATAGGCTTTTATGTATAGGCCACTTTGCTAATTAGATGGATTAAAATGTGCTCTGCGAAGGGAATTAATTTGCAAGTGAATGGCAGTTAGTAGGCAAACGCGTATAACAGATGACAACCCCCCCCCGAGGGTATTGCATGGTTAGTTTGGTACAATTTAGAAATTACACAACTCGTTTACTAAATAACAGGCTCATTTTTCCCCGAACTGCATTCTTTAGCGCCTCTCTGTCACTTGACTTTCAGATGTGTTGAAAATAGGTTAGTCTATTCCAATGAATGAAGCCTCCTGGTAGTAGCACTCACTGCAGTAATAGATGGCCATTTATAATTCATGAGGTGGCTAGTCCCCCAAGTTAATTCTGCCCAAGGCACTGTTTACTTCTGCTTTGTACTTTGTTTAAAGTCAGTTGTTGACAACTCTTGTACATGTCAAACTATCACCGCTAATAATTGCTTAAGGAGATAGAACTTTTGCAAATGTTGGTTCCACCAGAGGTATATTCGCCTCGCCCTATGCAGAACTTCTTCAGATGAATTTTTGATTCATCTCCTTCTCGCTCTTGACAAAAAGTCCTCTGTAATTCAAAGCAATAGCTGTAAGAGAAATTATAAAAAAGAATAATGTAGTATGCACTCCATAACATCCTAGTTTTCATGTGAAATAGGAAACGTCTCTCTTACTCCCTCTCCTCTCCATCACCCCCTCTCGCTATCTTCTTTACATCTGACTTTCTTCTTTCTTTCTTTTTTTTTGCATATTGACCAAAGAGGGACGGCCCTGCTAGATGACTGTCACACACTGTGGATTGACAGAATCCATTGTAGGAGAGTAAGGGCCTTGGGATTGACAGAATCCATTGTAGGAGAGTAAGGGCCTTGGGCACTACCTCTGTGGGTCAACCTTGTTCCTCTCTCTGTGCAGATAGCGACATTCTCTCAATACAAGCAGTCACTTGATTAGTGCCAATTATCCAGGCTGTCACTTTCCCTGGTGAGGGTGGCCCAGGATGCGCCCCGTCCCCCACACTTCCCGTCTAGAGCGGACGTGCACTAAAAGTCTGCGCTCATAGCTGTAGGCTGTGGGAATGATTTCGAATGCAGAGATGGAAGGGGGGGAAATAAAAGAAATGCGGGAAGCAAGTTCTGAGTTTGACAGTGTGATAGCATTGACTTCCGAGACAGTTACAAGGGGAGTGTCATTTCTCCCACAAAGACGTCTCCCCAGGGCTGCACCATCTTCCATCAGTCAGTCAGTCACCGGCTTAATATTCAGCTGTACACGGTTTACAGGACCCAACTGGGTTACATTCACTAAGGTATACAAAATTCACTTGTAAGGCTGTTGGTTTTGAGTCTAAACCAGAGGTACTAACTTTTATATGAATGTGCTCAAATGGTAGAACAAGTATTAACTATAACAGTAATTTGTCTGGAGCATTATTCATGTGGCTGAAAATGAATTTTGGAGTCCTGAAGGAGGAAGGTCATAAATATGTGGAGCCAATACAATCAAGTGTAATCCAAACATGCAAGGGCGTGGGTTTCTTTCCAATATTGAGGAGGGGTGCACACGAAATAGGAGGGTGGGGGTCCTGCACCAGATTTGGGCCATTTCTGCATCAGGTGTAGATGTCTTTAATCCTTTAAAAACAGACGTCCCACCGACAGCTGCTGGAGATTGTTGTTTGCACGACCCTGTTCAAATAGATCTAATGCAAGAATCAGAATAGCAAGAGCCTTCATTCTAAGCTAAGGCTTCTGTCTTCCTCATCATCACATCATTTCCTTATGTTACCTTACGTTAGGTGCAGTGTAAATGTGGTATTAAGCCATAGTTACGCCGCAACTTTCCCAGTTATGGCAACAGGAGATCATCGTTAGCATAACCCTGTGTATGTCGCTTTAATATAAAAACCATAATAGCTAGAACATTCATTCTTTTTGCAGCAGAAAGCTAAGACCTCTGTCTTTCATGTTAGCATGTTACACACTCATGATGACGTAATTATGCTACATTACGTGTGGTGCAAAAAAAACACACAAAAATGTGTGGTGGTGCCAGAGGAATGAATGATGAATCGATCACAACGCCTTTGCACTCTGCTCATAAAAATGAGCATATCTCAAAAACTAAACAATTTACACAGTTCAAATAACTTATAGAGGGTTAAGAAATATTTTTGTTTATTTTTACACTCGTAAAAAATGTTTTGGATCAATGTTTTGTGTATTTATTTTCCTATTATGATGAAAAAACCTGTCCGACTTTTGGATTTTTTTTTTTAATGACACAATTTTAATACTTCAACATCAGTTATTATGGTGCACTGTACAGATTTTAGGAGTATTAAGCATTTAAAAGTACTCCAAGAAATAATACCACAATAAGCAAAAATACCAATGTAGGCACTGGCGGACCATTTGTATTGATGCAGGATAGCTACCGCTCCACCCGGCTCGGTCATGGCGAGGTGCTGGAAACATCAAAACATAAAGGGAAATACTGCATAGATGTAAGTGTGCAGGAATCTTTTTCTACCAATCTGGATTTACTGTTCCCAGCACCTTGCCAAGACTGAGCCGGGTGGAGCAGTGGTTATTCTGCATCATCTACCAATCTGGACCATCTCTATTGCAAAGTTCAAATTAATTTTGTCGCTGTAAAAGTCCTCTGCTTCTTTCATGTTTATATTCAAGGGGACAAATGCCCATGTTTCCCCTGCATCCCCCCTGAAATCTATGCCTATGCAAACATGTGCTAACAGCTGTTGCCTAATCTGAGCAAACACACCAGACAAAGAAAAGGCTAAATTAACTAATGTGGCCTCAAGAAACCAAATACAATGCAATCACTGTGATCAAATAACAAATTCAAACATGTTTTTTAATGGGCTGCTGAACAAACCCTCTTTTTAGTGTGTTATAAATGTGTCCTCTGTGTATAACTCTGTTTATTTAAATGGCAGAAGTCAGATTAAGCTCATTACCGTCTCACCTGTACCCAGGTCCTAGCCTCTCTGCAGTCACCTGTTCTCGGCTGCACTGCTGCTGCACTGCACTATTTTTCCTGGTTCCAAAAACACAGTCGCAGTGTTTTCGAGCCACTCTTTAAACACCGCTGCTGTGTATTTACTGATCTATTTCTCGCTGCTTTTATGTTGTTACTGTGTCTCTTGTAACTTCTCAGTATTCAGCAGCAGAGAAGTGCGACGCAGAGCTCCTCTAAACAGCAGAGGTTATCCTCAGTATGGATGTCTGCAGGGGAGTAAACACCATTGGAGCGCGAGTGAATATTTTGTGTGAGAGGATATTAATTATTCATGCCGGCTTCATTGTGTATGATGATGTGTCAGGATGTTTGCCAATAAACAACAATATTCCTTGTAGGATTGATCCAATATGAAAAGTTGTTGAGCTAGTTCCTCTCAGTGCGAAGAAGTCTGACGAATGCAGTATGTGGGAGAGCTGGCACTAGTACTTATTTATGGAAATATCAATATTGTATCATAATACCATATCCTCTCCTCTTAGTATAAACAATACAATCAAAAGGGTACTTTAAATCTGGACTGTGAGAATGGCATTAATATGAGGATTAAGGGAAATGTGAAACCACTGTACACAAAGCTGTGTAATCAAATCGATTTGAAGCAGGAAGGTAAACTGGGTCAGTGCGGTGCCGGGATTTTGTGGATTGGCAGAAAAGTACACACAAAAGAAAACACAAAAATACCCTGCACCTTGTTTTGAAGTGTTTATTCTGCTCAAACGGAGGAGCTAACTAAGTGTGGCACACCCCAGTGATCTGGCTCGTCATTGGCTCTTAGTGCAGAGTGATAAGCCTGGTGTGTCTGCAGGGGGATTTCTGCTCTCTTTCATGGTAGCAGTCCCCCCGCCGCCGTCTCCCTGTGACACCCCCAGGGAATACATCACCACACGGGCAGGACAGCAGGCCGGCATGGGCGTTATAATTGCCATCTCCTCCTAGTACACATTGTGCACTGTGGAGCACGGTGATTAAATAAAAAAACTCCTCTGCATCGCAGCTCTTTACCTTGCAGGCAAAACAGCAGGCTCCTCTGGGATGGGGTCATCATGGCCCCCTCTGTGTTCTGTGATCTCTGCAAAAAAAAAAGGGAGGGGGTGCAGACTGCTCACGATTATGTACCACTGTTGGAAGAAAAAAAAACACACCAAGAACTTAATGGCTGTTAAAATCAAGATTCGTCTAAAGATATCCACAACATTCACACACAATATTGAAATGCTGGATAAATATTTGATTTAGTGAAAACTAAGAGCTGAGGGTGAAGCATAAATGGCAATTTCACACTGTGGAATAACACAGCTCTTTTAATTATTATTAACATTTCTATTAGACACTTCCCTTTTTTCATTCCTGATTAAACACAGCTAGTTTGAACACATCCTCGATCATTAGCATCCTGATTTAAGCGTGTCTGCGATCATTAAAACACAGATAATTCACCTGGAGCCATAAAGAAAATTAGACCTGGGTTTTATACAGAGTTATCGTCCTTGGACAACCTGCACATACACATGAAACAGACCATTATCACTTGGGTTAATGGCTTTGTTAATTTGAAGACATTAACAACTGCTCGGCTGTCCCCAATGAATGTGTCACACAAGGCAGGCCTTGTATTGTTAAATGGGTTGCTAAGTAGATTGATTCCTTAGCTGCAAAGCACAGCAGTGATGTAGGCAAGCAGGTTAATTAAACATTTACACACAAACACCCAACAATCTATTGTACTCTTCTAATTTATGACATCAATATGCACTTTCATCAGGATTTTTTTTTTTCCCTTTTTGAGAGAGGCATATGTTTGCTCGCTCCATCCTAATTGGCACCATGCCGGTTTTACTGCGCTGCTGTTTTGGAGGGGTGACTGGGACTGTTGAGATTGCTGCATTCACCCATAATAGGGACATAGCGGTCCCTCCACTGTGCAGGGAGACATCCAGATAAAGATTCAAGCACCTGCACCCACACCTCCACCTCCACTTCCTTTCATCTCCAGCACCGAACACAGGCAGAGGAAGCATAAACACTGATTCCTAATCAGCTCTGTATCTCCACTGCCTCCACCTCACACACACACACACACACACACACACACAAGTGCAAGTGTACACATTTGTACACAATAATACACACACGCACAGTCCACCACGGAGACTTTCTCACAAGGCTCTGATGAACAAATGTGGAAGTGAGTGCCACACCTCTTCCAAAAGAAATTTCTCTTTCCTTCTCATTCTGCAAAACTCTTGGGGTCACGAGGACGGGAAAAAGTTCTTGCTTTTTTTGTTATTTTCGAAGAATTTCTACGTTTGTGAGTGCAAAGTGGGATTTGGGCCAGAGGCGTCGATGCTTTCCATCTTTCATGTATCCTCTGCTGACAGAAACCGAGCTGACAGGAAGGCAACAAGGGAACAATCAATCACCTTTCTTTTCAACTTTCTTTTTGGCCCACATATGTGTCGGTTAATTTGTTAACACTGGGGTACAAAAAATAAGGAGAAGCTTTTTTTTTTTACTCGTCTTTAGTGGTTGTCTAAGTGATGGAGCATAACACTCCTGCACTGCAGCAACAGTGAGCAATGATGAATTCCAATCATCACTCCATATGCCAGGCCTCATTAGCTACGGATGTGTTTGCTTACAGCTTCGCCTAAATACCACAAGTACTGGATGCATGTTGTTTTTCTCTCCCCTTTTAAGTTCTCTTCCTCACTTACACACATGCACACACACACACACACACACACACAGATGCACACACACTCTGGTAAAGCCTTTAATACACTTGCCAACTGTGGGCCCTTGGTAAGATTCCTTGAGGGCGATGTGTATCCACAACAGTGTCTCTCCCTCAGACATGTGGCATGGGTAAACAACACGGTTAAGCCTAAAACAATGTGTGTCCCTGATGACTGCAATTATTTATGAAATCAAACACAATTCAGCTCTCCGCCAAGTGGGACAGCTCTCCAGATCACTCAACAAATCTCCACTCTTTACTGCTCATAATAATCTTATTACAGAAAGTATCATATTCCTGTCACCTCGTCCGTCAAAGAGCCAGTCGTCGATTCGCTGATCTTTTGCTCGAACATAACAGTTTCTTTACTTACAGCGTCCAAACCAAATGGAACATGTGTGAACTATGCTGCCTCAAGGCCATCCCTCCTCAGGCTGTCTTTGTGGATGATGGCTGGCTAAATTATTCAACCTGAGGTGTTATCGCTCCTGACCGGAGGAGCAGCGCAGAGTGAGAAATGCCAGTGTCAGGACAGTATGCGTGCTCTCGGGGCATTAGCCTCCAGTAAGCAGCTGCTGCAGATGGTATGCTCACTTTGTCATCCTGCTTTCTCGACGCTGCCTTATGAAGAGCAATTAACCGGCAGCGCAGACACAGACGAGCTCATTTCATTTCCAAAAGGAAAATTAGAGAGGTGGAGCAGGGGACGGGGTCATTCATCAGACAGGCGCCTCTTCATCTCACACTCTCTGGACTTTAAAGAGTCTCAGGACTTTCATCATACTGTCAGCTCTGCGCACCTTTAACACACAGTCACACACATACAGGTGCTGACACGCTGCTGTCAGCTGGGAACTTTCCTCGATGTTGAGGTCGCCGACCTCTGTCTTATCAGTGTTTCACTCTCAAGTTGTTTAATTTGAGTGTGTTCACACCTCGCTTATACTTGTAAGTACGACAGAGTGTGCTTGAACTCCATGTATGTATAAGACCTTCAGTTCAACGGCAGTAAAACTGATTGTTTCAGTTTACTATAGCTATAACTGAATTAGTAGTTATGGCTGACAATTTGTTTTTTATTTAAGTGCTGAAAATCCTCACTTACCAGAACTATTAACTTCTATTTGATATTTGGGACGTAAATGGAAGATATTTTAAATGTGTTACAGTTTTCACATCAAGGATTCAAAGGTTTATTTGTCACACAAACGTGATATCTGTAGTGAAAGTCAATGCGACAAGGTTTAGTCACAAATGTAAATATGTAGTATACAGGGCAATGCAAAAGATCACCAAAGGCAATGTGCTTCATGACAGAGTATATGCAGAGGGCAGAGTTCACTATGCTGTGTTTATTCAACCCGGTCTCACACCCAGCTTCTCAAATACCAAGGCTTGGTCAGTGGCCCTCGGTGTCAGACACCGCTGCATTGATGTGCCCTTTGGCGGCAATATGAGAAGCACCATGCAGCTGCTTTTTTTGGATACTCCTTGCAAGTAATACAAAGAGCAAGAAAGTCCAAATAGAGTGGGTAGGAGATGTGGTGGATGGGTCAAACAACCACTGGACTTTCACCTGGGAATCCAACACATTCTCACTCCGGCCTCGTCACATATTGACGTTTGCTCATGGACTTTCCACATCCAGATATGATGTGCAAGGTACCCTGGGTGTGTTGGTTGTTGAGGTTCTAGGACGGTGTTTTTGCCTGTTACATGCATTGTCATCTTTCAAAATAAACACACAACATCAATACAACACCGCAAATTAAAATCTTCTAGGACATGAACACCGCTCTCCTGGGTTAAAGTCAGTAATCCCCTTTTACACTTTCAGATTTTCCGTGAATGATGGGCCGTTTTGCCGGCAAGCTGCGAGCGTTTAGACACACAGAGCCAGATTGGCGAGTTGATCCGAGGTGCCCAATTTTCCGCCTCGTAGGGTAGTCACATTGGCGGAACCCTTTTAGTTTAAACAGACCGAGGCGGCCTTCCGCAACAGGAGGGGCTGTTGATGACTTGTAGGAGGAGCTGTTGATGACGCTGCACGTGCAACCCGCTGGCGGTGGATAAACAGGAAACCACTGATAGCAGGAATTAGCAAGCAGCTAGTAGCAAGAGGGAAACGCAAACCCGACAGACACTGTAAAGATGAGCAACTGGGGAGACAAGGAATTGCGCGCCCTCTTTGCCCTTGCAAACGAAGAGGCCATTAACCGTCAGATGACGGGGACGGTGAAGAACGGGCCGATTTATGAGAGAATCGCTGAAGGACTGACTAGCCGCGGCTCCCCTCCCACGTCACCGTTTACGTCACACGCTGAGCTACACGTTTTGTTTGCCCCCCATTGCCCCGAAAAAGGCGCATTCTGTATGAACAAAAGTAGGTAGGCAGCATTTTGCCGCACTACCCGATTTTGTTTTTATACTGCCAATGCTGAAAAAAGACTGATTGGGCTTTTCTGCAAATTTGCACAATTCCAATCTAAAAAGGGCTAGTGTTTGATGGACCTATCCACACCCCCTGCTGCCTGCCCCACTCGGACTTCCCCCGCCTTAACTTTAATTCTCGTCCTGCTGCATTTCCGCCTAACGCCACCGAACACTGTTAAACTATAAGAGCAACCAGCTGCAGATAATGTCAACATTACAGCATGGCTTTTTTCATCACTGTCTGATACCGCTTTTGTTTCCTAAACTTCAGGAAGTAAACCTAAAATGAAAAACTCTGGGCACCCAATATATTCTCCAGAGCTTGTTTATTCTCCTGCCAGAACTCTTTCACTTTGTCACATTCCCTAACACAGTGAAAAAGGTCACCTTCTCCTGTCCACACCTAATACACAGGGTATTGTACTTGATTAATCTTTCTAGTGTCACATGTGTCCTCATCAACCAGTTGGAAAACCCAAGTTTATTTTAAATGGACATAATCCATGTAACTAGTGTGAATTTCCACGCCATCCCTGAGCTACAAAACTGATGCTGTAGGGGTCATCTTGTGACACACTGACCAAGCATCGATACTTGACGAGTTGGGAGTGACAAAGTGTTGCTTTATTTAATGCGCCCACCAGAAACAACATTAATATACACCAAAAATAACTTGTAAAAATGTATAAATGATGATCATGATACATGTCAATAATTCAGCTAACACTTAATCTGAAAAAGGAAGTGCTGTAACACGCTGGTCTTAAACGTGTAGACCAACACAGTAAAGAGATACCCTGCATTTCCAGTGCATAGATTTGAACCCCATAAATCACAAGCAGAAGATAAATATGGGAGGGCGACTAAATTAAATGGTACTTAGCCTTGTGAAGTGCACTGTAATAGATCTAAGGAGGGGGTTAAGAGAAACAAGGAGGTGTGCGTCCTCCCTTCTCCAGCCAGCGGTTGTAACCCTCAATGATCTCCCTTAACACAGAGGAAACCAAAGATCATAACAAGACCTACAACACTGGAAACATATCTCATTAGCTGCCTGCATACCTCTCCCATCATTTCATAGTGCCCTCCCTGGGAATATAGAAAGAGGGCTTTGTCTGCTCTGTCCCCAAGCTCTTGTCAAAATCTTCTTAATTATGATTAATTACGTTCCCACAAAGATTTCCTCTACCAAGTATACAAATAATAGAACGCTCTCACTAAACACTACATTATTCATTAATTATAGGGCTGTTTGCGGCAAAATAAAATTCCTGCTGAGATTGTATTGCTTGTCACAAGAACAATGTTTTTTCGTATATTCACAACGTCTTGAAAAACATATCCGTTTCTTAGCAAAGTATGCCCTAGCTCCAGGCTCCTCTGCATATTGGAGGTTTTCCCTGTGAGGGCTCAATTGTTATGGATGCTGTTTATGGTGCTGCTATGACAAGTGTGAAGGGCAGGCATGGTGAAAGATGTATCGCTCGCTTATCTGCTCAGTGTCTGAATATGTTATAGGATTGTAAATGACCCCGCATCACGACACGAGTCTCACAACAAGCAAAACCCTCTTTTTTTCTCCTCCATTTTATTCTCTATGATAACTTTTTGACACAAAGTGACAAACACTGCTCGGGAGCCTAAATGTCTGTAAATTCATTGAATTTGTGCGTGTGATGGAGGTTGCGATGATGGGGGGGTTGTTATAAAACACTTCTTATGAGATCAAATTATGTTTTTTGTTGTGCCAAAATTCCCACTCATGATAGAAGTTTCTCCTAAGTTTGCAGAAAGTCGTGGAGCGAAAACAGCTAACTGTGAGTAAAGTAGCAGGAATGAGTGACAAGAGGCAGACTAATGATAAGGTTTATAAGTTTTGATAGTTTTTACGGCCTCCTCGCGGAGCCGAGGCACATCACTGAGATGTGCTCTTGAGCTGCACAGAGAACAATATGCCTTTGAGACACACTCACTGCACTGAAGCAGTCTCGTCCTTCCGCCTCTTGCTGCATATGCTTTATAGCCGACAATAAACCATTTTAGTGCAAAATAAATTGGGATCGTATTGAAATGCTGGCGCTATATATGTCATCGAAGACATACAGTTATTTTTTAGCAAAGCTGGAGCATAGTTTATCATCATGTGAGTGCTGCGATGGGTCTGTTCCACATCATTGGCTTCTCTTGCTTAGTTAGATTGTGAAGGTCAGAGTTCTCAAGCCTTTTATGGCTGTTTAACTTTGGAGAATTATCACAAAGGCAGGACGAGGCTGATATATGCTGCACAGTCTCCACCTCAGCAGTCTCGTATCCATCCTGCCTTTTGGGTTCCAAAGCCATTATTTGGACCAAGTCTGCAGACAAAGTGGATACAGTGGCATGAGACGTTTGCATTTAAGTCTTTATTTGACAAAAGATGTGTGTGAAATCTGTATTACACTGAACAGAATGGAAATATGATGTTACATAAACATTGTTGTATTAGAATAATATTTCACCCAAAACATAACCATTTGTATATCAATTAGTAATGACGTGTTACATTGTGAAGAAAACTTTGTTTTTCTTACATGCCTCCACGGAAAACAGCGAACATGTTGATTTATTAATTAATCAGGAGCCACATTTAGCAAGAGCAAAACTATATCAAAACATCTGTCTACAAAGTCTCACACAACTTGTGCAGAATAATCCAAGTCTCATTCATCCAGTCACATGATACACATGCATTTACTATTTAAAACTGAACTGAATGTGAAACTCAGCTATATTCTCTTCAAAGCCAGACTCTAATACTAAGGGGGTTTTTTCAGCAAAAATGAATGTGTTTAGGAAGTCATGAGCATACAATTGGATAATTAAATCTGGATTATTCTGCACGAGTTGCGTGAGAGTTTGCAAACCGATCATTTGATAATGTTTTGCTGTTGTTAAACATGGTCCCCAATCACAAAATCGAAGTGTTTGCCTTTTTCTGTGGAGGCACATGAGAAAAACAAAATGTTCTTCACAAATTCAGTCTAACACAGCAAGACTAACTGATTTACAAATGGTCATTTTGTGGGAGAAGTGTACCTTTAAGTTAGTTTATTTTTAGTCATTTATTTTATGATGTAATGCTTCAATTTCCCCAATGGCCATTGCATATATAATGTATGTTAGTGTGAGCGTGTACATCAAAGCAAAGTGTATTTTAAGGCAGTAGTAGTATAAAATTTGAACATGTATGGACCTTCCCTTAAAGCCATATTAATTTCTGCAGACTGTCTAATTAGTCCGTCTTTTCCAATTAATCCATCTTGGTTGTGTCAAAAGAATATCTCTGTCAACATTTCCTAATACAAAACTTGGATTAACAGGACTGGAAAAACATATTTGAATACTGACATTTTCTGATACAACTATTTGGCTCTAATTGCTTTGTTGAGTAGTGAAACTTTGCAAACATAATTAACACCCCAAGTAAATGAAAATGGTATTAGCACACAGCCACAATCAGAAAATTACCATAAGAAAGAATTTAAAGTTTTCCAAATGAAAGCTAGAGGGGAGAAGTCTTCTCCCCCTGAAACGGCAAGGTGACATTTTATTTCCAACTGTTAATTGATGTTCTGCTGATTAAAGCACATTTTTATGCCGAGGACTGGGGGGGCTCTATTTCTGTAAGCTATCAGTTTGCAGGCATGGATTGCAGCAGAGTTACAAGGCTTAGCTGAACCCCCAGATCTTTTTTTGGATTGCATCAGAGATCCAGTTTCTTCTGGGGGAGATAAAACTGCAGATTTAGAGAACAGAGACGTATAATTAGCTTTAAAACACAAGTTCTGCATTGTGTGAAAGTCTGGATACTTCCACAGGAGTGACAGTTTAAGTACTGTGATACAGACTTATATTTATACTGTGGTAGTCTATTGAACAAACTGGTAGCAGAGTGTATTTGTGGTATATTATATAGTCTACACGCTATTGTATTGTAAAATTGATGATATTAGCTCACTTATAAACAAGCCGTGTCATTAATCACTGCACAATATTTGTTAGAGTAAAGCAGACTAATAATTCAAATCTGCAGCATAACTTATTTATGGAAGTGTACAATTGATAAAATGCCAGGAAGGAGTAATCTTTTAAAGCACCTCTTACAAAAACCTCTTTGTCAGAATAATCAACACAGTCTGCATAATTTACATTACTTACTTAGATGCATGTACAGCCTGAGCTTAAAGTAAAGAAGTTTGTTTTCTCATGTTTGTGCCTATTAGCCACAAATTAATTAATCTACCATCCAAAACCCAATTAAGCCACGAGCTATATTAATACATCGCCCATTTCCCAGAATGCAGAGGAAGTACCACGGAAGCACTATTATTTTCACAAACATAATCACATTTTGTTGCAACAGTTGCACCCGAGAAAATGCCCGAGTTTATGTTATAATGTATTCAGAAGGCGTCGGAGCTGTTTGGGTGCAAACCTGAGCAGGGGGAGATGGTGTGAAGTTCATGCAGGCTGGTTTTATTTTCTGCCACTAGAGGGAGAGGTGCTCCTCACAGGTCTCACTGTGGAGGGCAATAATATGCAGCTATAAAGTACTGATGAGGCGGCTCAGTGAATACTTATGAAGAGTCCTGCATTAGATTCACTCTCACAACCTTGGTCATCTTATTCAAAATGCTCTCAGTCTGGTTTATAGCCCATGTATAACGACACATCCCCAAGCACCAATCATATAATTACCAACGTCTCGAACTTGAGTGTTCATTCAACTCTGGGTTCCTTCAGCCTTTCAGATTCCTCTATCCATCAGCGATGTGAAAAACCTCAGCTCCTCCATTTAATATTGTTTGTTTTGTTGTTTGTCAACACAACAGAGGAGATGTGCTTTTCTAAAGCTCAGTGTTAAAGAGGCACCCCGAAGAAGAATACACACAGCGTTGCCATGGAGCCCATTGATGTGCAAATGTTTTCATTTAAATATTTTTAAGAGGATCAGCTCAGATTACGCCAAAGTTTGACAGAGATAATTCGATGGCTTGTGTAGCAGCTTTGTTTGTGGAGACCATCATTCAAGGCACGTCAGACCACCTTCACAAGCCACATAGCCTTTTTAATGAAGTTTACTTTGAGAAATAGGCCAAAGCTACTACCTTTTCTTCATGCTTGGCCGTACTATGGAAATCTCCACAGACCACACTGATGAGAGGAGTTCATATTTTTAGTCATGCAGCCCTGAGAAGCTGGATGAGGGTTACAAGCAGCATACAGTACTTTTGCAATTTTCTTCTAAAGGAAAAACTTTCTCTCTTGTTCAATTTAACAACTCTGAGGGGACACAAACGCCAACAATCCGGTATAGTAGCATCTAGCGGATATATTTGCTCTTTTTCTTGCATTATAGATAAATGCACCATGGAGACCCCCCAGTATTTGGGACAAGGGAGAAGAGCTTAAATATTTATGCCTAAGCCTCTGGAGGCCCACTATTAGTAGTAAAATGTTTTACTTTCTGGGGCTGTCACTCTGCTCTGGCTCCCATTAACAACAGGGCTGACAGGGACCTCTGGGTCAAACACTTTGAGGCAACAAAAGGCCCTGATGAAATCACTCAGTGAGACCCAAATTACTTCTGTGTCATTGCTGAACAATATTTTCTCCCCAAAGCATTCCTCCCTCTGTTAACGCCATGACCCCGTCCACTGCATATGGAAAGGATTGTTTGTCTATAACACTGGGGGATGGAGATGAGGAGAAGTTCATGGACAATGTTCCCGGCTGTGTTAGCACCCCACAAGCAGCGAGGCTCCCCTCCCTCTGTTTTGTTGTGCTTTGTGAAAAAAGTTGATAAAAACAGGTTGTAAATGGAGATGGGCAGTTGGAAATGGACATGTTGGGGTGGAGCAGTGAAGCGGGAAATCCAAATATACAAGACCTCAAAGAAAACTGGCAAAAGCAGAGAGGGAGAGAAGCGCCGGGGACGTTGTGTACGAAGCATTGAAATTCAAACTGCAGGAGCAATTGAGAAAATTGTCGAATAATTTAGGACTGCATGTTGAGATATGTGGATGTGCTTTTGTGAAAAGGCGTGAATAATATTTTTGCTTAGTTTTAAACTCTATGCAACTGTCATTCCTAACATTTTCCAAACATTTTATGAAATTAAATTCAGATTTCTAGTAGTAAGCACGCAGTCTAAATTAAATATTTGATAAGTCTGTTTGTTTTGAACTTAACTATTAACAAGATCTAACAATGTATACTCAACATCGTGAGGAAATCCTTCAAGATGTATCAGCGTACGCATGGATATCATCCGTAAAGAAAGATTGGCAGTTGGAGCTTGCTTTCAGAGAGCCGCAGAGTAACATTAAGAGTGGCACAATTGGATGAGCTGCAAACAGTATCAGAAAGGCCTGGAAAGGAATGAGCAGGCAGGGAAGCTTCAAATCCCCTCTCAACCCTAAGTGGGTGGTCCTTTCACTGTGGGTAACTGTGCAGTCGCCAGGCATTCGCACGGAGGTTTTGAGGAGGACTGGCTCTCCAGACGCAACATTCACCGTCCCAGGCCCATACATCCACAGAATTAGATTCATGCTACACTGACTTTATTTAAGCTAAGAGTCCTGGCAGTGGCAGCATTAAATGACAGCCAGTTCTCGGGGCCTTTTTCTTCTGGATTAAAGGATGATTCAGGAGAGGAAGGCAGAATGGCTTAAGAAAGAATTCATTCAGGGAGAAAGAAGTCCATAGTTTATCTGAAAAAAGTAACTGAGACCTGCGGAGGTTGCCAAAGTGTATTGAGCGCTGCGGACATGTGTGAAGATTGACAGAGAAATATGCTGCAGCCCTCACTCCTCCCATCCGCCACCACGGGACACACACATTCACATCCTTTTTAATTGTGGAGAAGTTCACACATACATTAAAATAATCCAAAATTTAATACAATTAAGGAAAAACCGCTGGGACATGGATGCTAAAAAGTGCAGTTTTATCCCAGATGTTCAATTTTTTGCAGCTAGAAAATGCAATTTATTGTATTAAGTCATAGGATATTAAAACTACTGGTTAGTGCAAAGCACAAGAACAATAATCAAGTAAAAGAATATGACCTTAGCATATTTCATTCTCTCAATTTACAAAAGTAATTTTAGTTTTCAGTCAAGCATCTTTTATAGCCTTTAAACCTTGTAATTAACATGAGAAAAGATGACTGAGAAACAAATGGGCCAATCAAAAGGTCAAAATAGACAAATTATTGCATTTACTTTCAGCTATTATCATTAATTCCCCACACTTATATTTTAAAAATGCAACCTACTTAATAGTATAATGATGATGAAAAAAAAACATATTATATATTTAGATCACTTCTGCCCTAATGGCCAATATTTGAGTGCCACCCAGGCCTGGGAATGAAAGCCAGCCACCCTCCAAGCCAAGCACATGAGAACTGTTTAAGTTGGCCCCACAAGTCATACATTTCAATGATTTCAAAGAGACCTCCAATTAAAAGCTACAAACATGTCTTTGGAATGCGAACTAACACAATTAAAAGTGCTTCATGAGTGTATTAGAGGAATAAGTTGTGAATTAGCACTTTGAATACACAAGGCTGTTTTCATTCCCAAACCCCTTTCACTCATTCAAGAAGCAGAGGGAGAGAGGTCTTTTTGAAGTCAGCCGGTTCTCTTTCTTTTTTTCTCCCCCTCTCTCTCTCTCTGACCAAAAGAAGATTGAGTCAGCCTAATCTGCTCCTTGTACATTTGAATGTCTTCTGCAAAGAGCTCATCCTGGCTGCTTGATAAAGGCCCAGGTGCAGAGACAGTGGCCGTGCCTAACTTCGTCTCTGTGGGGGCTGTAAATCACGGAGGGGGGGAGCCCACCCTTTGAAGATACAAGCTTGCCTCCCCGGCTGATTTGTGGCCAGAAGGGCAAGCCCTTTTTCCAGGCCCTGCACGACGCTCTCGCCAAACCAGAGAGAGGGTGTCAGGAGGAGGTAGACTCACAACTCGCCGATATGCTCGAGGGCCCTCAATCAAGCTGCACAACACGCACTCTATGCAGCAAGAAGAAGGGCTCCTGACTGTCAAAGGTCAAGTGGAAGGAAACTCGGGTGACACCATGGGGATTTAGTCACAGTCAGAAAATCATATGCAAACAAAAATGTTTACTTTGCTTTCATGAGAAACAGCAATAATGAGACCAAATCACAATGTTTGTTCACAGTAACTTGCAGGTAGAAAACCTGCGTCAAGTACTTAAATTGAAATGACGTTGCGCAAACATGTCTCATTTAGTTAGTCAAGTTCTGCCTGTTACATGCATTGCCTTCTTTCAAAATACACTTCCGTTTTCACAGGAAATTCAACCTTTACATACAGTCTCTTTCAAAATAAATGCACTACGTCTGTACAACAGCGCAAATTGACATCTTTTTTCCTTCAACAACAAAACACATGGTTAGGTTTAGGAAAAAAGAACAGGGTTTGGCTCTATAGTCCTACAGGACACAAACACCACTCTCCCTGGGTGAAAGTTGCTGTTTGTTTGACCCATCCACACCACTTGGTCTTTTGCCGTCTTAACTTTCATTCTTGTCCTGCCACGTTTCCCCCGACACCACTGGGCGCCATTAAAGTATAACACTGACTGGCAGCGTATCATGCCAACGTTAAAGGATGTCTTTTTTTATCGGTGTCTGACACCGCAAGTCACAGTTCAAGCGTCGGATTTCAGTGACTTCGGAGTAAGACCGGGTTGTACACTGCCAGACAGCACTTTCCGACAGGGAACTGAAGCTGTTATCTATGTTCTTTTCAAAGCCACTGGAAACTATTGACAAAAGCAATAATTTTACTTCACAGAACACCAGAGGTGCTGGTCTACCACCGCCACGATTGGTTAGTGTGTAAGGTAAAGAGGGGAAAATATTCTAAATATAGTGTACACTTAAACTGATATTGATTTTGTTAGGTGGGTAAAATAAGATTTCCTGTAGCCCTGGTCCACATTGTCTCACTTTTGTGCTGGTAGATTTCAACACGCTCTCATCCCAACGCATCAAACACCACCGCCATGTCAGTGGACATACACATGCACAACATAAAAAGATGATGTGCTAAGTATCCTCCATCATCTGTTTTGGGCGTTCATGGACTGTGTGTCAAGTTACGGTTATTACATGAATTGTGTCTTTTAAAAATAAACTTTTTTGTTTTCACAGGAAATGTACAGTTTCTGCTTGTTACATTCATACAGTCTTTTTCAAAATAAACTTACAAGGTAGGTAAAACAGGTTAGGTTTACTTCCTTAGGTTTAGGCAAAAACAGCATGTGGTTAGGTTTAGAAAAAAACAAAGGGTGGAAGTCCTGAGTTTGTTTGACCCCACCCTCCCCACACAGACTTTGTTGCTCTTCATATTGCAATCAGGAGAGACAGAAGAATGAAGTAAAGATAATATTTAATACAGAATATGATTGTAAAGATTAACAGATGATTTGTGCTGATTAAGATTTAACAGAAGTCTTTGGCGCTTGGACACCAGAGGGACATATTTTGTGATCGAGGGACATCTGCAAGATAAATGATCCCATGGAGTCCAAACACTGGTGGTGGCGGCTGACTGCTGAGGTGGATGAGGCTGATGAATCCATTAAGACTAGGTGGTGATGAGCAGGTGGAGGGTGCGCACAATGGCAGCAAGAAAGAACTATGACAGATTTAAAATGAGAAGCAGTAAGATGATAGGCTGAAAGAGAAGGTGTGTTGTTGTGCTATTGGTTGATTGTGAATCAGGTGATGACTCAATTGACATATCAAGACAATGTCACCTTGAGATATTGAATGAGCATATGTGCAAGGAGTGAATGGCAGGGTGAGAGAGCAACTTACAGCCTAAGCATAAAAAGAAGCTAGAGCTTCAGTACTGTAGTTGCCGGTGGCATTAAAAACTGCCGCCAACCAGCACATATCATACTGCCACGAAGGTGCAATGTCTGACGCCCACGTCCACGGCAAAGCAACTGTATTTGACAACTTGGGTTGTTGCCCGCTGCCTCTAAAGCTGACGTGCCAAGCGCCTATCATACCGCCACGACAGGTGCCTCTGAGATCACTGACAAAGCAGCAGTGTTTAAAGAGTTGGGAGTGAGAACGAGTTGCAGATCATGTTTATCGAAGACGCTAGCTCAGCAACACAGTACATAAAATAAACGCAGCAGAAACATCAGACATGATGAACCACTGTGTTGAACTATATATCTTTAGAAATTACAGTTGCAGCTGAAAATGACATCAGAAGTAAAAAGGTTTTCATCGGGAAGTTGTTGTAATTAGTGCAACTTCACAGTGATTCTGTCTACATACGAAGTTTCAGGTGTTGAGCACTGTTGATGGCAGCAAGGAGAGCTTTTTTGACGTGTCACACACAAGTCGTAACTCTCCTTTTGCAAGTCCTCCATTAAAGAATGAAACAAAAGACAAAGCTGTGTATCCAGCACGACCTTTACACTATACGCTTCCTTGAGATACTTCACACGTGGATCGTAAATAAGACTTGTAATTCATTCACTGCCGCAGGGTCCAGACACTGTGTCAGTCATTCTGCGTTGAGGCGTTTTCCACAAGATGTTCATCATCAAACTGGTATGAATAAACAACACAAGGACACGCTGCAGTGTTGGAAGAGAAGGTGTTTGAATGAATTATGTTGCAAAACCAAATTTGATTTATATATCAGCCCAATTGACATTTAAGACACCATCACATGTAAAAAAAAAAACATGTGCTTATGTTCTTCTACAGCTTCTTTGGTCTTTACAACAAGGCCACAGCCAGTGATCCATGACACACACACACACTCTCTCACACACACACTGGTCCTGCTTTTCATTTGTCCACTACAGTGCCATCTAATGATGCCAGAGAAAAGAAATTAGTCGACCATTGCACGCTCCCTTTCACCAAGTCATTAAGGTGGCCAGTGTGGAGCTAAAGCGGAGCCCTGTGAAGCTCACTGTGACACACAGGCTTGCATTCCTCTGTTTGTTATTTAGATCCTTATTTACACTTGTTGTCAGAGACAGGCTGGAAGCACAGCAGTGGCTTCCTCCATGGGCTGGATAACAATGAGCTGTAGGGAGCAGCCCAGCGAGGCATTTAGCCCAGCCCTGCCCCGTCTCGAGAAGAAGGGGAGAGGAAAGTTTACAGCCTGCGAATCAAGACTCTCACTCCCCACACACCGAGCCTTCCTGTCCCGCTGATCTCTGCCCGACAGCTCGAAGATCAAGAGGAGGAAACTGAGGTTTGATTTCAGCTTTAAAACATACCTTCACATAGTTTTCTTGAAATGACTCCAGAATCAGAGACATGGTGACACAAAGCATAACTATAAGAACGAATCATTTTTCCCATCTGCTCTATTTTACAGTTTACAGAAAAGAAAGATGGATGCAGCAAGCAAGAGATGTTTCTTAAAGTGCTGCCCTGGCTCTTTCATCACGTTTCATCATTCTGCGCTTTTGCTAATGAATTTAATGACCCAAAAAAAAAAGTAGAGAATGAGAAGAACACCACTTTTCCAAAGCATCATCACAAAAACCGCCACACAAACTGGGGCTTCTTTGCGCACAATTTTGGGAAACTCAACTCTATATGAAGATGGTATTAACTATTTGGGAAGATGTTAATGTTTTGCATAATGGAAAAATAGTCTGTGGCATTTTTTTAACTTAACAAGAAAAATGTAATCAATGCATGCTAAAATAATTGTAGCTAGAGGAACCGCAGAACCTTGAAAGCATGTTTAATGACAGTACATTACATCATTCATAAAGAACCCCATTTCCCAGGAGTATTGGTGACTCTTATCATCCCTACAATTTGGATTAATGAAGTGTGCAAACGTATGTTGAGAGTACACAAAAAAAATCACAGTTTAAACCGTGTGTTATGTAAGGCTTGTATGGGTGTGTGCGCCCATTGTAACCTTTTTGTTTGGCGACTTCCTGAGAAGACAAGCAGTGTGTTCGGAGGTATCAGCAGCTGTGTGCTACGTGCCTCTGATCCGGGCAGCTATTGACTTCCTGAGATTTGAATTAATTACTTGCTTCACAAGAGAAACTGGATTGCAGTGGAACCCCCTAAGAAGTCCACTCATTCTTAGGAAACTGCCCCATGGACTTGCAGATGGTTTCACTGAGATGTGCTTTCCCATAGAGAACAATTATACAGGGGATTGTGGTGCTGGCATAAACCTGGAGCACACAGTCTCCATTCTGAACGTTTCAAAACAGCCATAGGGGAGGTTTGTGACTTAACATAAATTAGACCACCAGGGAATGGGGAGATGTGAAGTGGCGGAAGGGCAATATTGCAGATAAATGCAGTGTGCTGAGAGCTTGTGCACCACACAAGAAACAGAAAATTACACTGTGACACATTGGAATCAGATAATAACCACATTAAAGCCTTTTAATGTTTGACACACGCGATCGCTGCAACCTTTTCTGTAAATACAACCTCATACGCTGGTTTAGTCATTTCCTCCTGTGTGTGTTGTCAGTCCAAGAAAGGAAACAATGATGAGAGCAATTAATGACATGAAGAAAACAATTACAGTTGATACTTTTAGGGCCCGTGTGTTAGCCTGAAAGGGATTAAGTTGCTGCTGCGTTTGTATTCTGCTTACTTCCAATTGGCTCGAGGCCTTGTGTTTGGTCTTGTCAGTGCCAGCAGCCCCAGTGAAGAGTGCACTTCAGCTGTGATGAAGGATCCAGGAACGCAGAGGTTACCAGTGGCTGCTAATTAACCTCACATTGTGTCCGCTAACAAAGAAACAAAGGAACAAAGTGGAATTTCAATGCAGGAGATTATCACAATCACAATGAGCGTAGTGCTGGATCATGCACTTGATAGGGATTTTCACACTGGCCACGACAACATGAGATTACATCAAAGACAGATGAAGTTACATTAACAAAACAATGCAGCCTTGTTATGCAATAACAAGCAGCCATCTGGGCCTTCACTGGGGTAGGAAGAGGCTCCAAGTGCACAGCGAACCCAGGATGATGCGCCTTCCTCTTGCAACTTCTGCAAGATTGTATTTGTGAGAACTTTATTGCGGCTTTGTTCCGTCAGAAGAGGAGGTAGCATCCTTCCTCAAACACATCAAGACAAAGAGGAAACGGGCTGTGTGTTCTTCGCTGGTTATTGTTGCCTCTCTTTCTGTCCCACTGGCTGAATGGCAATTACTGCTGACTTCCTATCCAGTGCACAGCCCGGGCCCGCTGAGGGTGCCCTGACCTCGCAGTATCCAGAGGGGAGAGACGGGAGCTGTCAAAACTCACACCTCTCCCTGCTCCCGTGGGGAGCGCTCCTCCAGCTGCTGCCCCCACGGGGCTCGCTGCACGCTCCTGCTAATCAGCTCCATCTCATCTCTGGAAGGAACTGGCCCCAAGTGGATGTAGGCCCTTTTTCTCACCTCTGCTACCTAGCGCACCTTTGAAGTCCTGTGTAAGTGTTAGTTTATGGCTGGAGAGGGTACGATAAGATCCCAAGGAAAGGTGATAAATTAGCTTTTCGTCCCACATTTAAAAGGAGAAATAGCAGGCTGCTAAAATCCACAGAATCTGTTACAGTTCTAACACCTAACAGCTAAAGCACTCGAGAAGCAAAAACATTGTAGTGTCAAGTCTGTTAAGTACCTTCATTAAAGCAGCTTGTTTGTATTTAGCCTGGCTTCCCACACTGAGGCTCTGCACGAAGAAGCATTTGGTCAAACTCTGACTTTTCTTTATTAAAATATAATGTAATTATCTAACACCCTAAAAGTGCAACAGATTGTTAAGACGAGACAAGCTGGGACAGAGCACACACACCTTTGCTCTCAGAACACACCCTTCACAGGCATGCCAAATCATGCACACTGGGGAATAATATACATTCATCAGTAATTAACACAACAGGATTAGACACTATCACCCCTGTGGACACAGCAAAACAGCCCAAACTGTACTGATTTTAACCACTTGGCGACACTACTTTAAAGATGAAATGGAGTACATGTGCGTCAGATGTCAGATGGAGGTTGAGGTTGACAAGGCTGGAGCCTGAAATTTGATGAATGAGTTTCTGTTGGTTGTCTGTCTCACCTTGCCTCAACCCGCCCAACACTCAGGAGCCAATAACAAGAGATCCATCTGTGTACGGAGACAGCAAGGTGTTGCATCACATATTATAGGGTGAAAAATATGTCAGTGACTGTCACTGCAATGTCAAACCAGCGTCCTGTAGCTGAAAGAATACCACACTTCACGTTGTTGGTCAAGTTAGTTTTATTTATACAGCTGAAAATCACAAATTTGCCGCAAAGGGCTTCACAATCTGTACAACATATGGTGCTCGCTATCCAAAAACACTCTGCTCAGATTGGGAAAACACCACAGAAACAGTTAACAGAAGAAAAGAGGGAGGAAGCATCAAGAGCAGCAGAGGAGGGATTTCTGTTTGCAAAATGTATTTCCACTTAAAATTACATTTAAAAGAATTTCAGGGTCCCTTACGTGTGAAATGTTTATCTGTAAAAAACTTGTTTTGCTGCTGACAGTAGTCAGAGCAGGAACTCTTTCATTTGCACTTCACACCCTGTCTGTGACAATACACATCCTTATCTTGAATATCAATTATCACCCCATTTCCTGGAACCAGTAGATCTTCTTTATGGCACCCACCTCCATTAGAGAATTTAAATTTCACTCTCTGTAGCTCAAGAAAATTCTTGAAAATATATTTCCACTCCTTTTTTTTCTCCACGATTTCACGACTTTAGCTTTACGGCATTAAAAAACTTTCATCACAGTGTATAAAACAGAATCTACGGCCTGCTGTAACTTCCACGCAGCCACTGTCTGCTGCTGCAGCTCAGTGGAATTTCGCCGCTGCCACCCGCTGACATAATTTGTTTCACAGTCACCACCCAGCAGCATGAATCAGATGTTGACACTCTAATTTCATGCACACATGGGTGTTTGGCTGAGCCAGCCTTGAATGCTGCTGCTGCTGCATCCCCCTTGCCTCTCCCTGCAGCTGCCCACTATACCTGCCCTTTGCCCTCTGACACAGCCATGTAATGTATTTAACCTGGGAGTCACACATTATGACTGATGATTTAACCATATAGTCTCATAATGATGATGTGCACCGTGAGGAGATCACTTGTGGAGTGCCATTCCTGCACTGTGCCTTTTTTGTGGTGTAAAATAAAACAGAAAAATCGTATAAATTATACAGTTTACTAAAACATAATGTGTAGAATTTGTATACAGGTTTAAATAGGATAGTATCTTAGGCATAGGTGTCTGAAAATATGTATTTCTCCTCTCACAGCCATCAGGAGAGCACCACGTTGCTCTATTTACCACTAAAATAAATCTGTTTACCATGGTCCACAGCTCCGTCTGAAAATATTTGTTTTCCTTTGTTGTCTTTATAAAAAACTACACGTACTTGCGAGAAATAATGAAATATAGCCACTAGCCATGTTTCAAAATGTCAAAAGCCTTGTCAAGGATTGACACATTTGCCGAGCATAATTAATGCAAGTTTTGTCTATCACTGATTATTTTGCTTCCTCTAAAAGTCAGCGCTGACAGTCTTGTCTGCTGTGGGAGAGGAGCACAGCTACCTTGTCCATGTCCTCATTCTGTCAGCTCAGAGAGGAGCCAGCGTAAACTGTTTTTCAACACTAGTGACCAGCAGGATAACTGTGAACATATATGCCAAAATTTAAAAAAAAGAAAGAAAGAAAGGTGAGGGCAATTCCCAATATCTCTCCCTCACAACAAACCTGACAGCTCCTCTTCTGAGTGAGCATAAATCCACAAGATAAACTCATAAACAAATAAGTTGTTTGTGTGCAGTGGGAGCCAGATAACGGCCACGGGTTTTTATGAAACACTTGCTTCCTCTTGACAAATATCCAAACAATAAACACATAGTAAATAACAGCACCCTGTCCGTATCACTTCCCCTACTTGAGGTTAAGTTGAGTTTATTGCGGAGGCCACTGCCTGCATGCATTAAGCAAATCATAAATTATACATGCTAATTACCTTGGGCCTCCACTTTAATGAATTATTTTAATTAAACTACAACATTGGGGTTTTGCATGTGGTCTATATTTCATCCCCCTGCCTGAGATGACCTTCTTCTTTGTCTAAGTGGAACATAGTTGAGGGAACAAGGACAATGCAGACTTGGGTTATACAACGGAGTTCATGCAGATGCTGCTGGAAATATGGAGAATATCATGTGTGTGATGGACGGAAATAGCAAGAGCAGATTTGCATTATGGAAGGAGAGGAAAAACTCAGGGACCATATATGCAAATAATAAAACTATAAGTGTCAGAAACATTGTTTAAGGGTTTTATTCAGGGAAAAAAAGCAACACTATTATTTAAATCGCATGACGGTCAGGTGTCACATGAGTGTCCTGGCAAGGTGGTCTAACATGTGTTCCCTCTGTGTCCCACCTGTTACCTGCAGCTTCACGTTCTCTCTTAGGAGCTCAGTTTATTTGCTCATTTAAATGTTTTGTACAGGAAAAGCTGAAGGTGTTTATTTATTAGTGATGAAACCGAGTGCCAGCAGCAAAACAACACCCTTTCTGTGCAGCATTTCTGTAAGCTTGTGTGCATTGTGTCTTAAAACATAATTAAAGGATGACAGGATGTTGCAGTTTAGATATTGCATTTCTATTTAAATGAAAACTTTTTGGTTACTTTTACATTTCACATTCTTGGATGACTTTACAAGGAATTCACAAAAGCTCTTTTCAGACATCCATCTACATATTTTACATTAACATTTTTATTTATAACAGTGCAATACACACCAAAATCAGACCAATGAATACAAAAAAAAATTGCACAAGTATAAATGTGTTGTAAATATATATACTGTTACAGGTTTCCTTTTCAGATGCTGGATTTCATTGCTTTAATGTGCTCAATGGAAAATGTGTGTTTGTTAATGTGGTTTAAGGGAGAGAAAAAAAGTGAATTAAAATTAAAGCTTGTAATCTGCCAGTTGAAGATTCAATACATTTAATCATCCAGAGTCAGAATTAATGTTACACACACAAATGCACAAAGTGGGGAGAAGAAGAAGAAGATGAAGAGGAAGAAAAAAAACTAACACTGTTGTCCAAACAGTCCATGGGGGAGGGGTGGATTTAAATTCCAAAAGGGTCTTGCAGCTCGTTTCCTAGTTCCCCAGTCAGCAATGTGTTTGTGAAAAATCAGTCTTTTTGTCTCGCTGAAAAAAGGCTAAATCTACATTGGTGGCCCAGTCTAAGTTTGCTATTCTTTGCACTTTCAATTCAAGTGAATGAGGGAGAATGAAGTGGCCCGAGACCCTTTATTTGATCTACTCGATTGCATAAAGTGACGGAATTCTAATGTATTTGTTTAATACCCCGAAATGGGCTGCAGCTTTCTATAGGAGGGAGGCAGAGAGAGCGCGTTATTTTTTTCTTTTTTTAATTCTGGAAACGAATAAAAGAATAAAATAATGTCATTTGCATTTTGGAGATATTTATCCGCCTGTATTTATAAAACCTGTTGAATTAAGTTCCTACAGATAGGGAAGGAAATAGGTGGAAACAGTCGAGAAAAAAAAAACATGACACTTGTTTAATTGCCCTCTGTGACATTTGAGGACGAAAATATGCACTTTAACATTAATTCGGACACTGTGTGCAGCTTTTCTAAATGTTTATTGTTGGGCTTAATTGTGTTTAGCCTACAGCTTGATGAATGAGCCCAGTTGTCTGCGCTGTGACCATGGCATCGCAACTCCATGCATCCTAATCGACTGCACGATTCATTTCTCTCCCCACTGCTGCTCTGCAACTCTCACACTCTGGAATCATACAGGTCCGGATACAAGACAAACCATAGTGTTATCATTATTATTATTATTATTATTATAATTGTTATTATTGTTATTATTATTATCATTGTGCGAATTTTAAATTATTTCCGAAAAAAATCTGCCTATCTGAGACATAATAATAATAATAATAATAATAATAATAATAATAATAATAATAATGTGGCACTGTCTTTGATTAAATCTTCAGAAACATTTTTGATTGTTTACTTCACTTTTAATGAGAAAATATTTCGATGACCATTTTTTTGTTCCAATTCATTGCAGACTGTTTGCACACTTTTCAAAAGCACGCATGCTTGCAAAAAAAATTTTTAACAAAACAAAACAACAACAATAACAACAACAGTACCAACACAAATTTTTAAAAATGCATGCTTTTACCCTAAAAAATAAAAGAAACAAAAATACAAATTTACAGCATCTGATACACATGGTCACCACAGCCTTTTAAATTAAATGCTTCACAGAACATTTTTCTGGAAAATAGATATCTAAAAACATAAAACTAAAAAGTGCATTTTACAACATTTCAGTATCAGTTATTTGCAATATTCACATCTTGCATTTTGAGGACGTCTCACAATACTACTTTTCCATTTTTTGAAAAAGATTTGACTCGTTTTGCTTGTCTCTTTTTTTTGTACAGGGATGGTAAGAACAAATCTAATTCCTAGTCCTATTTGGTATACCCTTATCCATCATTCCAGTATTTTTAAAAAAGCAAACATAAACACAGAGCCATTGCCTCGCAATTTCATTGACATTACAGTGGTCACACAGAAACGGTGCAAAAGTTTTGCTATTTGATAAAAACTGGAGGAAAAAGAAAAACTGCCACGGGAATTTTGCAAGCATTTCAAATCAGAGTCGATGGTGCCAAAAACAAATGGTGTCCCCCCGGATCCCCATCAGTGGCTCCAAATTTCAACACTCATATTTCACAATAAACTGAAAAATAGAACTATCAAATAATTTATATTTTCAAGAGCAATACTTCGCTGTGCGATTCTGTGCTGGACTTCTATGACACAATTTTAAAGCGACACATTCAACACATACACAAATAATTCGATATGCAACTGCAACTCGCCTTGATAGTTTCCGACGACAGAAAATATAAACTTTGGGATTGGTAAAGGGGCCAGCAGTTCGTTCTCATGGGGAGAGTTCAGCCGGTCAGTGCACAGCCACAGACTGCAGTGTGGACGGGCTCGTCAGAGTCTCGCTCGGGGTTGCTGGGCTGCTTTGGCTCGTCGCTGTCTGTGGGGACGTCGGGCTCAGAGACTGCGGAGAGTTTGATAGAAACGCGGGGATGTGTGGAGGTAACGCCGAGAAACCGGCCATGGAGGTCGGGGTGGGCTTGATTGGCACAGGAATAGCCGGTAACGACTGTCCCCCGTGACACAGGGACTTGAGGGGCACGCCATAGGCACTGTAGTCGCTGCTTGCCATGGAGATTGGCGCCGCCGTGTCAATCACGCTGGTGTTGTACATGTGGGGCCAGGCTGTCGTCAGCTGGTTGTGGAGCGGGTACCCGGCAGACATGGACTGCATGGTGGAGAACGCCAGACTCCCCGGGACCTTGTACTCTCTGGCGATGATGTTCTCGATGGCGAAGGGATGCTTAAAAGTTGAGGACTGAGACACTCCGAGGTTGTACGTTGACATTTGGGGAAGGTGTGTGCCAGTTGCTGCCAGGGCGCTCAGTCTCAGTTTGGCTTGCTGCTGGAGGTAATGGGCAGCATCCGACTGCTTACTCGGGGCCAAATGATCGGATGAAGTCAACACTTTGAACCTTTTGCGGCGCCTCAAGAAACTTCCATTCTCAAACATGTCCCCGCAGCTGGGGTGCAGAGCCCAGAAACTGCCCTTACCTGGCTGATCTGGGCGCCGGGGGATCTTAATGAAACAGTCGTTGAAGGACAGGTTGTGTCGCAGGGAGTTCTGCCACCGCTGGGTGTTTTCTCTATAATAAGGGAATCTATCCATGATGAACTTGTAAATTTCACTGAGAGGCAGCATCTTCTCTGGGCAGCTCTGGATCGCCATGGCAGTGAGGGAGATGTAGGAGTAAGGTGGCTTCTGGTCGCTGTACGTGTTTCTCCCTGGGCGAGGCATCCTCGATATTTTCAGAAAAGCAATAAAAAAGTAGTCTCCCTTAATTCCTTGGCGAAGGTTTGCCGCTCTTCATGAAAACAACCGCCGAGGAAAGTTTCAGCACCGGCAGTGCTGGAGTTGCGTTGCGCGTAAAACGGCCAGGTCTTGCGCCTCTGCGGTGTGCAGGCGGGCGGACGGTGCACATTTATGGAGTGACGGCTGCTGTAAGTCTTTCTCGCAAAGTAAGTCAGCTTGTCCCGCTAGCAGAGCTGAATAGACTTCATCTGGCGTCCTTGATAAGACGAGCTAAGTGGATGCCTCCATGGCCTTCCTCTAACCATCTGATAGTTTTATGTAGTGACATGAGCAGAAAAGACCCCTGTAGAGGCGCTCCATTAATGTGCCACCTCTTTGCTATCACATGACAATTGCCATGGGAGGAGGGGGCTGGGAGGAAGGCATAATCTGGTTTCATTTACACCTATTTACATGGACACCTTGGGCCAATGGAAATCATTTCCATTTGAAGACAGAAAAAGGGGTGAAAAGGCTCGGCAACCGGAATTGAACTGCGATGGCACTCAGTGTGTGAAGGTATGCGCTAATACTTCTTCAGCGGACTTTACAGTTAAAACTCACAAGTGTGTATGAAATGTGGACGGGTATGAAAATTATCCGACATATTGTGATTTAATTATATTTTGTCATAAATTTGCCTTTCCTTTTGCGTTCTTCTTTTAAGGCAGATGTGTATCATATTATATTTTAGGATGTATATATTACAATATTCCTGTTTGCGCATTTCAGTTTTCCATAAAGTGTTTTACGCACGCATGTCATGCAAACATTTTCATGTGGATTTGAATGAAAACTGATTTTACAGATTTCTTTTCAAACATGCATTTTGCTTTTCCTCCTAATTACAGCCTAATATTGTTTACGAAAAAAAAAAATGCCACACAAAATAATTCGCCACGAGCAAGTTTGTTGATGAGCCGACTATTAGTTTTTCTCAGCTAATTTCGCCCAGAGCTGCGCAGAGGAAGTAGACGATATGAAAACATCAACACAATGCAAACAAACGCTGTTCAAACTCAAACTTCATGAGGCAATCAGGTCCATTGTGTTTATGTAAAGAAGATTCCAAAGTACTTCAGAAATGCAAATAAACCCTTGAGGATGGTGTGGTGAAAACTGTATAAAATATCCATAAGTCAATTATATGAATGTGAAAACCAAATGGGAAGCCTATTTTGAGCTATTGCTATTCAAGCTTTTGGCCAGGGCCACCTTTCCGCTTGGAGGGTTTGCAATGCCAGGGACCACACACACGCACACGCAGATTTGCTCATAATTTATGCTAATTTCCCCCCATAAATCCACAATGCACCCCATCACCGGTCTGACGGATTACGAAAAGAATCGCATTGCGGGGGACACCGAGCTGTTTTCACCCAGAAACCAGGAGCAGGCTGAAGAGGAGCGTCCTCCCTGCTGTATAAGCACTGTTTAACAAACTAAAACCAGGGATCAGTGCACGAAATTGGGAAAAGGGTGTTGTTTAATTATAGTAAATGTGCTATAACATTCCATAATTTTATATTTCACATTAGGTGATGCCATATTATTCTAGAAAATAAAAGTAAAAATTGGAAAAAGTCTAATTTTTGTGAAACTTCCAGCGTGCAGTTGCATTATTTTTTTCCTGCAGAGTGGCTTTTAACACCTGTCATTTCCCATTAATGTTCAGCTGAAAAGGTTTTGTCCAAAAGGAAGTGGCTCTGTCCACCCATCTCAACCAGCGCGGATAATGACAACACACTGCCAAGTACCAAACATCTTCTGACACCCAGCCTGTTCACTCATTCATTTGTTTAAAAAATATATATTATTGGCTCCCACTTAAATTAATATGTCCGGCCACACTGATTTTGCTACATGCAAAAAATCTGATTGTGAAATGTGATTAATGTGAGCTATTAAAATCGCACTGCAAACACAGAGGCATGCAGCAAATCCTTTGAACGCCACACAGACGACTAGTGAATTTTTACGCATGATTTTCCTCTTGAAATGATCTTTGTCACTTTTATTTGTTCATGTTTGCACTGCAAACTTGCTGCCACGCCAAGTTAGTGCTTTGCAAGTTAACCTGCAACACTCGCATTAACCAGCCGAGCCACAGAGGAGCAGTACGAGTTTTTTTCCCCTTCTCTCCTCTCCTCTCACACACAGACGCTGTGGCTTTTTGAGCTTCAGGGTTATGGGATATTGGTAGACCTTTTGTCCCCGTCGAATGCACACACTGAAAATACCACCATGACTCTGAATCTGAATAGGGTTTTTAGCTGCTCCCAAACTCCTAAGTTCAAGCAGCAGTAGATCAAGTCTGCACTATGTTTGGTCATTTGTAGAAACCCGAACAAAGGTTGGGATAAGCCAAATTGCATTGCACTTGTGAACCGTGCCTCAGCCTGAAGTATCCTTTATAGCAGGAGAGGGGGGGAACCCAAGAACAATTTTGTGTGAGCTTTCAAAAAAAAAAAAGGGACTGAAAACAAAGGGCACTTTCTGAAACATCTTAAAGTAGAGTAGTGAGGCGTGACATTCCCAGGGTGACGAGACACAAAAGCTGAGGTCATGGGGATGAAAAAGAGAATCAAACAGCCACTTTCACACGTCTGCCCTCCTCTGCTGCGCCCCCCGAACACAATAGGAAACAAATGTTGTTAAAAGAGGATCGATGCCATTCATCCTAAAGCAGCGAATGATAGCCAAACAATATTGTCACACTGAATCGAGTTGAGATATGCTGCCACCCAGACCTGCAGAGAGAGGAGGGAAGAAAAAGAAATCTGCCTTTCAGGGAACGATTAAGAGAAATTTAAAGCTGGTGCTGATTACACAGGAAAACATTTATTCAAGGAAACATCATTAAAAAAAAAATGGTTATAACTTATTTTTAAGATTAAACATTTCTAACACATTTATTTCAAAATTTTAAACACTAAAATTAAGGTTTATTTTTGTCTTATTTATTTTACCTTTCCAGGTTTCTCAGAACACGCAGGTTGCTGTGTGTATCCATGAATCTTTTACTGCAGGCAATGTGTGTTTAGGCCACTAATCAACCCATAAATAGACAAATCATCGCTAGAGGTGAACAAATTCGCATTTTTAAGACAAACATTTATAATCCCGGTGAATTATGAGTGCAAATTACGCAATTTCCAATTGTTGTCACGCAGATTATGACGAGCAGGCCTGTAGATTTTTTTTTTTTTTTTTTTTTAAAAAGGGGGATTTGTTCCCTTTACCTAGCCTCTGCTAAAACACACGTTCAGTAAAAAAAAAAAAAAAAAAAGGCAGGTAAGAGTTTGTTGTCTGCTGCAAAAAACGGTGTGACTCTCCAACCCAACCAATAGGCTGCTAATTAAGTCCGTGGTGATTTCAGCCCCCTGAGATGTTTTACGGTGCAATTAAGGACGCGCTGATGATAAGGTATGAATATTCAGCAGAATGACAATTAATTAGCAGACAGAGAGGGCTCTCACAAGAGCAAATTTAGCCTATATGACGGGATATCCACACTACTTAAAGGCCATCTTCACATGCTGGCCCCCTTGAATATGAATGTATAACCAGAGAGGGAAAAAAACAGAATAAAAGCATAATCTGTGTGTTCGATATAATAATCTGATGGATGCATTATTATTATTATTTATGCATTTATGGGATCAAACAGCGGGATTATGGTCCTCGCGCACAGCAGACCGCTCCATTAGCTGTTTCTGGGTGACATCAGAGGGAGTACCTGGCAGAAGACCTCAGGGCATTTACAACATATGCTCGGATTATGCTTAATGGTCTAATTACATAAATTAGGCATTCATTATACGGCACATCATCTGTAACAGATATCTCAATTGTACAGAGGCGGGAACATCTAATTCAATTTGTCTGGGAATAGTTTCATCCAATTAAACCCGAGAAGAAAGAACGTGGAAAGAGGAGAAATATTGACCATTTAAGCCAAATTTTTGTTTTAATTTATGTATTTTATTTATTGTTTTATTATTATTTTTATTCAGGACACTAAAGAGATTTTTCTTTTTTTTTTTTTTTGTAAATTTAATTTAATTTAATTTTTTGCATTTTATTTTTTCTCAGGCAGCAGTTTCACTCTGTGACCATAAGATGGGGACATCTTATGTGCCTAAGTATAATTATAACACATGCAAACATGCCCATAAACACATCTATCTATCTATCTATCTATCTATCTATCTATCTATCTTGGACAATAATCTATCTTGGACAATATAAAAAACATTTATCCATCTATCTACTGTATTGCTATGAGACTGGGTCTGCAGGCGCATGTGAGTGTGTGCATGTGAAGTATGAGTGTGTGTGTGTGTGTGTGTAGGAGGGGGTGTCCCAGTTCATTGACTCCATATGGTGAGAAACAGCAGGACTGATGAGTGCACTACCTGAGGTCCGTGTTTGTGCTGTCGACTGTAACCAAAACAGAGGCCCCTGACCCACTGCATAATTCATTACAGACAAGACAGTGCCGCTCACACTCTCATTTCATCATTTGGCTTTTGGTGACAGATGACTCCGTAACAACAAATCATTCTATTAAACTACACATGATACTTAGCCAGCTGACAGATAAATATAAAAAAAAAAAAAAAAAAAAAAACAGGGGAAAGGAGAAGAAGAAAGTGGCTGCGAAGATGGTGAAACATGGGCGGAAAGATGAGAGGAGAGAGCAGAATAACAATATGACAGAGTCCATTTCAATATTGAGAGGAAAATGCAGGAGCCCCCCGCTACTATACTATGTATCACCGCATAATGAACTAGTTCCACACGAACAATAATTCTCAGTTACTGTATATATTGTTAGAAATGAGAGAATAATGCAATGTTAAGCAATGCGAGATCATAATATATTAACAACAAACTCAATAGAAGAGTGAACTTTCACCGTGAAGCAGGAAGATAAAAGGGCCATTATGCACAAGTATGAATTAACATAGTTCAATCACATACAAAGAGTCACCTTTCACAGAGGATAAAAAATGAGGTGAGAGGCTTTGAGGTGGATGAGCGTGAATCTGTGCAGCAAGGATCACAGGATGAAGTCATATTGTTGGAGGTGTACCAAGTTTAGAGAGGGAGGCTTTTAAAGCTCCTCTGACCTGTGTTGTGTCATTAAACGCTGATGTACAACACACCCACATGACACGTGACATGGTAACTGGAGAGTATATGGATCAATATATTGGGTCGCTTTAAGTGAAATTACAACCTCTTGAGGTCAGTGTTGTAGGTTTGACCTTAAACCCTTCACCTTTGCTTCTGCGGTTACATCTCTATTATCTTTCCATTGTGGATTAATGGTGGAAAACAGTTATTAACTTTGACTGTTTGCCCCAAATTAATTACAACTTTGAGGGATGAAAAGCTTTGAACTCTAGGATCAATTCAGAAGTAGTTGACACTGTTGTTTGTTAGACACGTCCTCAGCGACGCCACCAACACGTCTCTCCTTTGGGGGTTGGCGTATAAGACGTCTAACTGAGGCAAATCCCCCTTTTTTTTATTGTGAGCTCGTGTGGTTGGAAGGCACGGTCCTTTGTGTGGCTTATGTTCATCCAGACCTTGGCAGTGATCAGAACACGCTTAACCAACTGGGACCAAATGAGGGGCATTTTGCTCTGTCTTTTATCTTATACATGGGGGAAATGCCTGGTCTCCAAGGATGTGGCTAACAGAGCCAAAGACCAGAACAACACAATACACAATAACAATACAGGAGTGTTTACAACACACGTAAACAAAAACACACGGCTGATGCCGGGGACAGCCACAGGGAAGGTAACGGAACGGAAAGATCACAGGAAATTTTAATAGCAAAGTTTGCTAAATAATCCACGTGTGGACGTCCAGTTGTCAAAGAAAGAGAGGTAAATCTGAACACCTAAATTGGGCTGCCTGGCCTACATCTCCAAGGTGGCTCTTATTTTGGAGGCAGGGGCCTGTCGTTTATTTTAAAGGTCCAGTGTGTAGGATTTAGGCGGCTTATATTTATAACTTTGTTTTCATTAGTTGATAATAATCTGAAACTAGGAATCATTGTGTTTTCGTGACCTTTAAATGAGCCATTTATATCTACCTATAGAGCGGGTCCTCTTCTTCAGAGTCTGCCATGTTGTTTCTACAGTAGCCCAGAACAGACAAATAAAGCACTGGCACTAGACAGGGCCATTTGTGTTTCCTGTTTTTGCCTTGTTCTCCTACATGCTTGGCACAAGGGCAGAGTTTCAGTTGGTTGCAGTGTTGCAACCTGACCACTAGATGCCACTGAATCCCACATACTAGACATCACTTTTGCCCTTTTCCCACCAAAACTAGAGGTGATAAATAGGCTACTGCAGAGTCACTTGTCCCGCAAATTAATATTGATTGTAACCTTTCCCACAACAGACAAAAGCCAGGTGTTAGTGGGTGGATTTTTTGTCCAGAGGGAAAGAGGCTTAGCATTTGCAGAGCCAACCCTACCCGTTAGGCATTGCTTTGGGTCTTTGGGGGTTCCCTGAGTGAGATTTTTTTTTAATGAACAAAAGACACAAAGAAAATAATAAGTGAGCTTCACAAACAAGAACTGACAACATATTTGCCAAAAAATCGTGACAAACCTCTTATCTCATAGACGGGCAAAATAGAAAATTTAGGTAGGCTAAGTTAATGGTTTACTGTCCTCTACAAAACAAGTACTCCAAAGATTCTGTGGTTTAAAAAAAAAAATGAAAACACACTATGCAGTTGTATTAAGTAAGATGTGTTTAACAAAATTAATGAACAGGACAAGGAAAAAAGTCAATACAAACTGGGAAAAGTATCTTCACAAGCTATTTTTTGACTGTTTGCCAACACTGCAGCCTATGATTTAAGTTTAGGAAAAAAATTGCATTTGGAGGTTGGATTAAGAGAACCATTCATAGTGTTTGGGGGTAATAAACATATGTTGCATGCTCTGTCAAAATCAGTTGGATGTCACAATGGCCCATTTCGAGATAAATGTGGATTTTTGTGAACATATCGATTTTTGGCCATTTTGGGCTTTTGTTTGATTTTAGATAAACAAACTTGAAGGTCAGGTCTATAATACATTATGAGCACATTCATAAGACATTATAACACATTTATAAGGCTTTATAAATGTCATTATAAATGTTTATAATCATGTATGACAACTTACAACAAGGTTTATAAAGTATTATAAGTGGTTACATAATGCATTATAAATTCAGCATTCATAATGCTTTATACTTCCATGCCAAAGTGACGACAGTGTTTGAAAGAAGAATCTGAAGTACTGGCATTATTCTGTTTCAGAAATTAAGCATTTATTATATGTCAGAGCAGTTCTTTGAGTCTTTATAAATGGCTAAAGTTATGATAGTTATAATGTGCTATGTAACCCAGTACTTCAGATTCTTCTTTCAAACACTGTCGTCACTTTGGCATGGAAGTATAAAGCATTATGAATGCTGAATTTATAATGCATTATGTAACCACTTATAATACTTTATAAACCTTGTTGTAAGTTGTCAAACATGATTATTAACATTTGTAACAATGTTTATAAAGCCTTATAAATGTGTTATAATGTCTTATAAATGTGCTCATCATGCATTATAGACCTGACCTTTAAGTAAAGTGTTACCACAAAGGGTTGGTTTTCACAATAGAAAACTCTCAATGCTAAATTCAGACAACAAAAACAACTTTGAAGCTTTTACAAGCATGAGAACAAGCTAGCTGAGAACAAGCTAGCTGAGAACAAGCTAGCAGTTGTTGCGGCGGCACTCTGGTCCTACCCAGCCCCACTTTCCCTCCCTCTAACGTTATGTATCCCTCAAGTTTTGAATGAAAGACATATAATAACAAGACAGGGTCCAGTCAGTGGGTCTTTATCTGATTTCAGATGAAGTATTGGCTTTCAGAATATCAAAACCTCTTGAAACCCATCAGATCACCATCAACCTGAGCTAACGTAGTTCTAAGCTGTTCTGCATCCCACATCAAAATATAACATTAAATGTTTTAACATTTGTCAATATGGGCATGCTACATATTGTGAGCTCGGTTTGTGGCCAAAATTCAATCAATCAGTTTAATTTACAGAAACCATGAGTACCAAAGAATAATTAATTCTGATTTACCAACATGTTAAACAAGACAGACGAAAAAAAGTGCTCCCTACCTTTGAAGCGGTAATAAAGTCCAAATATGTGTCCATTTCTCAATTACTGTAAATATATTTAAGTCTGTAAGGGCGCCAGCAAAGCAATCAAAGGGAGTTTTCATAAAAAAAAATCCAAGTTGTGAATACTGTCATGTGAAGTCCAATTCTAACTGTATATGTTGACTTTGTTTGTGAAACAGATCTCAATATTTTCTCGTCTTCCTGCACCATGTTGTTGGGTATGCTTGTTTTCTTTACCTTGCAGGCTACAAAATAAAAGAGTCTCCAAGCTTTTCTGTGTATTTTTTCATCTCGGGACATCCCTTGGAGTATAGCATGTTTTCTCACCTTGGAAGGCCAATGGGCTCTGTCAGGTATCTTTGCGGCCGCTGTACTACAAACTTTGAAGACCTGTTTCTAAAAATCATGGCTGAGTGACAGTCTTTATGTAATGGGACTTATTTTGTGTAATATCTGAAGTACAAAACAATACTGATATAATTAGAAAGTTAAGAATCTCCTCTTTCCAACTTCCAATAGAACTCAAGTGTGTTGAATATGATAGTGCAAGTCACATATACTGCATTTATTGTAGTGTATTTAAAGATAGTGTTACTGCCAGTAGGTCCCACTTTAGATTTGCTTATTTTTACATTATGTGTGCCTAAACTATTATTGACAAGTTGGTTCAGTGCTGTGTGAAGTGGCAACACATTACTATAAAGGAGGCCCCCAAACCAAATGCTGCATAGGGCCCCTATAAGTCCAGAGCCTTGCCTGAGTATTTGTATTTTACTGCAGCCACTACGGCAGTGTTCAGTCCTTTGCTCCCCGGGTGACTAACACAATGACCAATCACCAAGTGCCACTTCTATTGATATATTTTAATTGGTGTGTGATATATGCTGCTGTAAGACCCACATTTGCATTGCTAAGCATAAACAAGCCTCCCAGTAAATCACAAAGAGCTTTAAAGAGAAACGCAAACAAGCGATGTTGCATGGTACGCTTTGCACTGCTCCTTTATGGTTGACCAGCTCAATGTGCCTCCTGCTGAAAGGTAATATGCATGACACATTTCCAGGCACTAATTCATTTGTTTAGTAATAGGGGAGCTAACCTGTGCTGAAAACATGAGTGCAGTGAGGAAAACATAAAGGTCCTGTTAATCCACGGCTAATCAAAAGGGCACAGGAAACAACCCCGCAGAAGGATTTTGTCATATTAATTAAGGCGAGGCTTGAATATTTGTGCGTCTATAAAAGCATGCTCATAAGGAAGGGCACAGTGCAGAGTCGGCATCATTATTCCACCAGACTGCTTTGACACTGTCACTGTGAGGATGCAACCCCTAGCTGGCAGACATGGACCTTGGAAAGCATGGCTAATATCTGGAGAGAAATATATATTTACGTGTCTGAAATCCTGTTGATTAAGGGTTCTTGAAGCAGCATTGTGGCTGATATAAGAGAGGATGTATTTTATTTTTGAAGGATAGAGCTGATGAACTGTGGTGTTGATTACTAGACCCTTAAGGGGCTGCACTTGAAAATAATGTTGTTGACTCTGACCTGTTCAGGAGCAAGTACTCCAGATGTGACAAAGCATTTGAATTATAGACGGGAAATACACACAGACTGCATGCACACAAAAGAATGCAATTATATTTCTATCAAACAAATTTAATCTAGAGTTGAGGTTTATGCTATTATAATGCACTGATGGAGAAAGCGCAGGAAGAATCCTATGAAATGTCAAGTACCGCTGCATGCCAGGAGAAATCTTTCTCGGTCACAGCTACTGTAGGCACAGACTGAGTATTAACAGCCTTATCAGCTGGGGAAATGTTCAGTTCCCCTGCCTAAACCAAAGCTATTACAATCCCAAATAATTAACTTTCAGCTGAATATCCAGTTGTCGTGACAACTAAGATGAGAGGATCTGCATGTAGAACAATTTGGATCAAAAGTATTTTTGTTTTTCACCACATCTCTAAGTCTTCTCTCTTCTCAGACTTGACTGGGTTCAGATACCAGCTGATAATGACTCAGTACAGTCCTCAATAAAAAATTTAGAGCTTTGGTGGAAATGTGTCCACTTTGTTTATGAACGGTTGTTTTTCTATATAGCTGACAGATACCTCATATCTCTTTCATTTGAAAGCATTGATGCATATATGCACAGTCTTGATACTAAACTACAACCTTAGCTTTCAACAATTTATATTCTTACTCTCTACTTTCCTAAGAGATAATACCACTTTCATTTAAATCAAAGAAAAATCCATATAGATCTTAATACATAATTAGGCACCAGTTAATAGGCTAATTGCAAAAATGAACTCGTTTTCTTTAATTCCATACTAAGTAGTGTATGTATTTTGCAGTGGTGCCACCAAGGGGTGGCCAGGGGTAGCCATAGCCCCCCTTGCATAAATAATTGAAAAATAATTGGGAAGCATCAGTGTGATGCTTTTAAACTTGAGAAAGAAAATGTTTTGCTCCTTACAGTCAATGTACCTCTTTAACCCTTTGAAACCTGGAGCAACATCCTTTTCTTGTGCTGCTTTCAAATTGCAAATTGCTGAGATTTCTTTCAAAAACATGGGGAAGAAGGCAATGAGCAACTTGGTAAGAAATGTCCTAAAAATTGCGAGAAAAAAAAAAAAAAGAGGGAAATTATATTAACAATAATTAGGCTATTATTACATATTTAAATTTCTTCTTATTAAAAATAATTATTCATTATTTTTCCAGGTCATTTTCTCATTTGTTTGTTTTTAACTTTCTTTTTTTAAAACTAATTTTCTTTCGTTTTAAATTTTTGTCTTTTAAATTATTTTTTGCAATTTTTTTTTTAGGACATTTCTTTTTTCTTTGCTCATTGCTGTCCTCCCATGTTTTTGAAAGAAATCAGGACAATCTGCTCAGGTTTCAAAGGCTTAAATCAAAACTGTATATGTTGTCTTTTTAAAGAAAACCAACCAACAACCAGCCTATGTGAAGAAGAGTTAATCTCCTAACATGTATGTACAGATACATAACACATTAAAACAGGAATGCTGCAGACCTCAAAATGTTCACTGTACGTGTAGTAGTATATGCACATCAGATAATTAGTAACATTAACTATAAAATAACAAACCCGTATATCAGTACGCAGACTGTTCTCATGCACCATTCGTATGTTTTTCTACGAAAAGTAATGCACCAAAATTTGTGTATATCCCATGTAATGATGAGCCAGTGATTCTCGCATAACCCACGTATTTCGAAGGCTGCAATCACATGACCAATGTGCTGATGAGAGTACAGAAGGAGGTGCTGGGTGATAGATGGGTCACTAAACATAGGACTTTCCCCGCGAGACCTGTGTTCTGAACGTGTGAACTTTGAGTGAGTCATTTTAAGGTTTGTCCTTTCCTTAACTTAACCAAAGTAACTTTATTTGCCTAAACCTAATCTCCATAACTTTACGTTAATTATGTAACTTTACGTAAAAAATGTAACGTCATTCGTGGGACGCTAATTTCGTAGGATATCATAGTAACTGCTGTATGAAGATACGTTGCAGTACGCAATTCCTCATCTCTCATATTGGCATAGTTTTTGTGCGCCACAACAAGATTTTCACAACCCCTACGAAAGATTTCTGGGGTCGCCACTGGTGTTACGTTGAGGCAAAATGCAGCAAATAATCATCCAAACATTATAAAGTGGGACAGAATGAGTAAAAATTGATGAACCAACAAAAGCAACAGAAAACTGACAAATAAATAAATAAATAAAATAAAATAAAATAAAATAAAATAAAATAAAATAAAATAAAATAGCGATAAATCAAAAACAGAAAATAAAAGTTAACATTTTTTTTTTTTTTTTTACAAAAAGATCTGAATTCTATTTCTGTATTTTTGGACTGGTGTTTCTTTTTTCTTGCCTTCTTGATGTGCAAAGTTTTCTGTGAGTCGTAAGTCATGTATTCTTGAACAAACACAGTCTTGGAATATTTAAGCAAACTTCTTAATGCTGCAAGTTAACAGCCATGACTGGGAGGGAGAGACAGTCTTCTTTAAAGTTAGTATTTTCTCGGTTCAATCAAAGTGCTGAAAGTCAGCTCCACTTCTGAACTGCTCTCAAATCAGCACTGTTATTCAATCATTACTCTGTTTATGTGCTCATCTCACTGACAGATTTCAACAGGCGTTAAAACCAACTCAGGTAATATGGCCTAATAAATCGGGACCAATAAAAAGCATTTAATCGTGAGTGTCAACATGATTAATTGTGCACTAAAATCCATGTGAGACCTCCCAGTCACGGGGGCAGTGAAAAGGCATTTTGCATTTCAGCATAACTGGCACCAGTACGAGCAGTTACGTGAGTCTATCCATGGAATAGTATGAATATCAAATTAATAATTAGTCATGTAATTTCTCCTCAGGAATTACTACGCCTCAAACTGGTTGGTGAATTTAATTATTAGCAGCCTTTTTGTTTCCATGTCCCTCTCATTACTGTCAGGATTGATGTAACATAAACTTCATTAAAAATTAAAGCAAGAGTCTTAATTATGAGGCTACACTGACTGAAGTTAGAATTAGCCAACTCAGTGATGTGCAAATGAGAGCATTATTTAAGAAACATGCTGGAAGTAGTTATGCTAATTTCAAGAGTTCACAGTAGCAGACCTTTTCACTTGCAGTTGCATATTCATTAAACACACTATGCAAATTTAATGTAGCAGTCTTAGTAATGCCTTGTTAATTTATTCAGATTTATTGAGTACGACTTGTAAAAAGTACCAATTTAATTACCCTATCTCCTTGGAAGGTAAGGGATGTGGCCAAGGTTTTAAACTGTGTAAATCAGGATTAGTGTGGTTTGATGGAGAAAAAAGGGAATGAAAGGACACTGCTGTTAATGGCCATGCTTGAGAGACATATTGATTTACTTAAGACATGAGCCAAGTAAAAATCTGTATGGCACACTCAAGCAGCCAAAAAAAGCATATGTGCTGTTATGGCTGAGGTCCCTCGAGCAGAGCTTTTATGTCATATAATATCTACTGAGGGAGAATTTGTTGTTTTTCTATGGAATATGAAGTGAGCATGACTTCACACTTTGCCAGTGATGGACTTGTGAGGGTTATGTATAATGTACCGACAGTGCTGTGTGACGCCTGGGATTTAGTGAATGCATTTTAAAAGCATGACTCACACTGTGAATAGAGAAGAGCTCATACCCATTACGTAAGTAAAAGTAGTGATACCAAAGTCCCATAATGCATGTGAAAGTTCAGCATTCAAATTTTATTAGTATTATCACCAAAATACACTTCAAGTAGCCGATCAAAAGGATGGACAATTTCAGGGTTGTTATTACTAATGCATTAACATTTAAGTGGCATTTTAATGTAATTCAATATATAGGTACAGACCATCTTGTGATTGGATCACTCCAGCTGTGATACAGCAATCCGCAACCTTAAAGGAATATGAGCCAGGGGCGTAGAGTGGGGGGAGGGGGGTGGCCCCTATAGAGCTGGGCGATAAAACAATAACTGTAATTATCTTGATATAATTTCTCTCGATAGAGATAAAATAAATGTTCGATAAATCCTATATATAATTACACCACCCATATGCCTGTAGAGGGAGGCGGTAATGCAGCTTAAACGCCAGCTGCCATTTACCAGAAGAAGAAAAAGGAGAAGTAAGTTTTTTACTGAAAAATCAGTGAATTTATTTTATCTTTATTATACATTACATTTAGTTTTTATTGCTTTATTAGTACAATTTGGGTTCTTTTAGTAATTTATCTTAGCTTTTTGTGCTTAGTTCTTTAGATGTGTGTGTTCTGTGTTTAAATGTCTCCTGTTGTTGTGTTTGATGTGGATATAGCTGCCGTATAACGTAATTTCCTGAAAGGATCAATAAAATATTAGTAGAAGAAGAAGAAGAAAAAGAAGAAGGAGAAGAAGAAGAAGAAGCAGAAGCAGAGGAAGAAGATAAGACCAGTTATAACATTACAACAACATACTTATAAAGGGTTTTTTTTAAGGTATGTTTTTTTTTTGTTTGTTTGTTTCTTTTATAACAGCGCTGGGCTAACCCAGTACAGTAGCTGTTGTTAGTTGACTAATGCTAATGGTAAATTAGCAAGTTAATTCAAGTGACTATTTCATAAGAATGATATGACAAAACAGAACTAGAGGCAATGTGAAAAAAGCTTTCACACATTTTTTTTGTATGCAAACATGACTTTGGCCTAAGTCACGTCAGATAGACTTTAATCAGCAATAAATGACTCCATGTTACTTCACAATGTCATCAAAGTCTGTATTTCATTATTAAATGAGAAACAGCAGAAATTACATACAGCGTGTCAAACTTGTACAGAAATGACTTTGTTTTGTCTCTATTCTGTTTACACTGTCAGCTAAAACACTTACAAAATGTTTTAAACCGTCTGCACAAAGAGTTTGACATGCTCTCGACCAGAATTAAGACTGTTAAGAATTATTTGTCGATGTGTTGCTTTATTCATTGACATTATTTTGATTGTAATTGTTTTGAATCTGCCTCTGATCTGTGAAATGTTCTGCTGTTTGGAAAATGTTGTAATGTTCTGACAATAAATAAGAGTTTAAACCACAGTTAACTGTCTGGTTTCTTCAACTTTTACTTAGCAGCAAAAATCAGCCTTTAAACTTGAAAAAAAAAATAAAAATTGACATTCGTTGGCTTGATAATTATCGATATTGACTGATATGATATCACCCAGCCCTAGCCCCTTCCCTAATTCCTACCCTTCCACCTCCAGCCCTCCTGCTCGGACCACACCCATCTTTGAATTTGACCTTCATTTTGATCTCATCTACACACCTGTAAAGATTAATGTCAGCATTTTGCATAGTTGTGACACTATAGTGTTGACAAAATGTGTCCACAGACAGACAAACATATAAACACCTGCTAAAGTGCTCAAAATGGCCTCTAGGATAGTTCCCACTATAGCCGTTGTCACCAGGACCACATTTTGCAATGACACACAACACACAGATTCACAAAGTGAAAACAATACCTGCCACCGCAATGTTGTCTGACGCTGGTAAAATACATCATATCATATGTTTTGTACTGAAGTAAAAAAAAATCCTCTGAAATGTGTTAGACTAGAGATATAGAGCGGCATGAACTGAAATACTCAAGTAGAAAGTACAAGTACCTAAAAACTGCAAAACTACAGACACAAACTGTCAGTACAGTGCTTGACTAAATGTGCATAGTCACTTGCACTGAGGATGTGTAAAGATCTTCCATTCATACGAGGCACGGGAAATGAGTTACAGTTAAATCACAAACCTAAAGCATACACTTGCTGTTATTTCACATTTCCATCACATAGTAAAATACGTACAGTGTAATTTTCAGTAGGTTGAAACTGTCATGTTTTACGTACAACTCAGTTTTACTGAACACGTTCAACAAGCTCTTATCCAGGAAGTTACTTTTTGAGGGTAAATAAAAATGTAGCTCATTCAACCAACATCACATTAGCTGCTTTTTCAGCAAGATTTTACTCGTTTCCCCCTACAGTGTAATCTTGTAATAGTTGCATATAATTAAATAAACCTTCTGATAATTTACACCCTGAGTCATAGTGTGGTAGTTTTGGTACATAGTTACATAATGTACCTACTTCATATTTTTGCAGATGACATATGCATATTGAGTCCAATGATGCCAAGAAAACACACACCTTCAAATTGTTTAACGAACAACGACAAAGAGAAATCTCTCTGTCTTTTCATTTTGTTGATTCTGTGGTCACAGGGCAGATCACGTCCTCACAGGTCTCAATATAAACAAACACACTGATGTCCATCAAGTCAACATGCAGGTCAAACACAGAAGTATCTCTCTGCAGTGCAAAGCACACTAATGTATAATGGGGCAAATAACTGAATTTAATCTGCCTAGTAGCTGGTTTTGATGTCTAAATTAAGACTGAACTTGTTAAAACATCACTGTACATGAAATTTGCTCAGCTCAGACTTATTACCCACCCAAAATGAGACCAAATCTTGCAAGTCATGCGCAAGTCTCAAGAAAAACTGTTTAAAGGTAAACTACGCCTGATTTTCCTTTGTATAGACTCATGAAAAGTAATCCATCTCAATCATCACCTATGACCCATGTGTGGTAGTGTATATATCTGCTGAGACTCTTCTCTCTGCCTGTATTGTCTTATTCGTTCCAGGGCACAGGTAAGGTCAGGGCTTTATAAAAAAGTAGGGACCAGGTGCCAGACCATAGGCAGCACACAATCATGAGGAGGCTTTGAAAATCGCGTCCGCAGCACTAACAAAATACAAATATACAGAGGCAAAACGTCAAGTGGATAAAGCTTGTTTCAAAACCAGAGTAAATCTGAGCATGGCTTTCACTTTTACCTGTTATACTGTTTACAAATAGTAACATACACTTCCTGTGTAGCATACCTTTAGTGTCCTCAGGTTCTTCTTCACCTCCTGCTGGAGCGTGACCTTTTCCCTGACTCTGTGTAGGAAGTGTAGTGGAGCTCTAACAGTGAGAACAAAAGGACTGTAAACACAAGAAAGTATCTATGAAGTGGATGCATTGAAAACAGTGGAGTAATTTCAGTTTCATACATTGAATACTTCCAAATAAATTATTTGGATAAAGTGGAAAAACCGTCCTATCATCTGACTACTCATGTTGGCTCTGGTGATGTGTCCAGATCTCAGCAACTGACGAAATAGGTAAAATAGACAATGAAAAAACTACAAATAAACAAAACCCAAGTTGTATTAAAAGTGTAGATCTCCTTTAAGTTTCCCTTCCTGCATTTAAAGTTAAAATATTCCTAATTTGCAATCTATAACTGTTGTGTCACAGCATGTAAAATGCTGGTTCAATGAAAGGTGACTATTACAAACAACACAGCAATAAACATTTGCATCTGAGAGCATGTTTACTGTGTTGGACCAAATCCAAATATAAAGAATTACTGCACAAAGAGAGGGGTGTTAATTAATATGCACTTTTAATTCAATACATAAACCCCCGAAGAAGAGAATAAACATGTCTGCATACATCTGGGCACGGCCCGTTTATTATAATAAACCTTTATTTTACAGTCTCATATTCTTGTGGAGCTGGTTTTGATCTGTATTCTAACAACAAAACGATGTCTTCTTAGGTAATGGAGACTTTCAAAATAAGAAAGATAGAAAATGAAAGCTTGTACTCTGAGCAGCCAATAATCTTATTAGTTTCAAGTGGCATGGTCACTTGTCAGTGACTTGATGTTAGTCCTCGGGGACACAGTTGAAAGGCTGAACTGGAGAAAAACATCCCGGGGGTTTGCGGGGGGAAGAGGCCCAATCATTGTGGTGGTAAAAACAACCTGCGGACGAGCACTGAGGGCCACACAGCTCTGACCGAGGCAGAGCAGAGCTCACTGACTGCATTCACCACTCCAGGAGACAATTACACTGGCTGGGTGTCTATTGCTCGTGTCTGCACATCCCTCCCTGTTGTCCCGCAGGAGTCCCTTGGGGTGTGTATGGGACTCTGTGTGTGTGTGTGTGTGTGTGTGTGTAATGTGGGACCCTACACATACTCAAATCACCTCTCACTGCTTTGCTGAACACAAATTAATCGTTTGTGTGTTTGACGCAGCCATCCAAACAAAAATAAAATAAAGACACAAAACCTGTAAAAACACACTCTGTGCAATTAAGCTGCTCGGGGGTTATGTTTATTTTGAACTAAAGGAAAAAGGTCTTAACTTGTTTTTTTTATTTTTTAAATAACATTCTCCATAAATAGAAAAGGCACTGAGAGGAAACTAATGTTAGTGCCTGAAAAGATTGCACACAGTATAAACTACTGATGTGTGTAGGCGTTAGCGCTGTACCACAAACACCTCTGAGTTGATTACATAAATATTGCATTACTCAATTATTTATGTGTTATTAATTTAAAAACATTTTACTTGAAAAGGAAAATATTTGTAAGTAGAATCACAGGACTTTTGTTTAATATATTGAAGCATGCTTTAGCAGCATAAACATATTATCATTCTGCATGCTCGGGGTCAAAAATGACCCCAAATAAAGTTTGAAGTCCAATAAAACTAAATAAATGTTTTCTTTTCATGGCAGGACTCACAGTTTCACATACTTCTGCAGGAGTGAATAAATGCCGGAAAACAATATTTTTGAGTCGTCATTTGTGCACATATATGACCGATATAGTCTGTGACTGATTTGTGAGTAAGCATGCTGGGAACATGCTAAAATAATTCACAAAACTCTGTCCCCGCCAAAACAGATGTATTAGCATGGCTACAGATCAGTGTGGACCAGTGGTGTAAATATAAACAGTGCAGGCAGTGCAGTTGCACTGGGGCCCATGGGATGGAGGGGCCCGATTTTTGAATTTGAATTTTATAAGCACATAAGCTGTGATAAAAACAAGTATATGAAAATAAACATGGCAGGGATTATGCAGGAGAGGTAAGAAACCTGAAGGGGCTTACTGTATGATGAATACCTCACCTGTAGAATTCTCTCCTAATCATGAGAATATAAGACACAACAGGTAGTTTTAATAATCATAAATGAAACACAAAACACATAAATTGTTCAAAGAAGATTGTTAAATCAAAAATGATGTGATTTTCTATATATGCCCTCAAAAAGGCAAACCAATCTCCATTATGCTTTTCTGTTTTTGTAAAATATTATCAGTCAATAACAAAAATATGTGCTTATTCTATAAAAAACTTTAATTTAACAATAAAAAAACTATTTAGCTAAACTAATAATTTCCAATTTTCTTTTGTAGTTTTTGTCACATACAGAAATGTCATGATGATGACTGGGTAACCTGTATGTTGATGTTGTCCAATATCAAGTCTCTGTTTAATCATGTAACGAGACAGTACGATTTACAGTAGCTAGTTTAGGTGCAAAATCTCTTAAAACTGACAAGCTGGGCACATCTGCAAGCAGATATAATATGAAAGCAGCAGTAAGACACACTGTTGGTAAAATATATATACACCTAAAACTCTATGTGTGTGTGTGTGTGCTTCATAATTTGTAACTATGGCGCATTAGGACCTGTCATAACAGTGTTCAATGAGCCCCATCGTAACTACCTTACGCCACTGATGTGGACTTAAGATAATGTTAGATTCAGACATACATTGTTCTCTAGTGATTGGTTAGGGAAAATCAACCCCCCCTCTCCACAGATATCAGTTAGAGTCATAATGGATTTCTGAACAGGCCTACCAGACACAGGCCCAGGGGCCCAAACTGTTGGGGGCCCTGCAAAATGTCACTCGAAGGGACAACTACAGAACAAGAGAGACTCAGAGTGACTCCAATGAAACATAAAACAACCACAAAGAGACACAGAATGACCACAATGAGTCAAAAACTACAAAGAGACACATAACGACTACAGAGAGACCAAACACAACAATACAAAGGGGCTAAACAACTATGTCTGTGCCCAGGCACCCATTGTCTTATAATCTGCCCATGGTCAGAGTGGACGCAATGTCACACTGAAGATGGAGCTTAAATTCCCTTGAAATTTTTCTGAAATTTCTTTGAAAATTATTTAGGAAAATTTCCTGGACATTTAGAGGAAATTATCTTATGATAATAATTGCAATAATAATTTAACATTTTAATATATTATAACCTTTTTTCATATGTAATTGTTCTTACCGGTTTTATCCTGTTTTATATTTGTGTGCCTTTTATACTGCTATATATTGATATGTCTTTCTTTTATTTTGTACAGCACTTTGGTCAGCTGCGGTTGTTTTTAAATGTGCTATATAAATAAACCTGATTTGATTTGATATGATGTCAGTTTTAAATGTACTGACATCTAACCTCATAACAGCAGCACTGTAGATAATGCACAAGCTGGCACACAGAGCACGTTAAGGTGCAGATTGTGTTATCATTATCTCTGTATACTTTGGTTTTAGGAGATAAGGTTGTGGGTTTTCTGGTACAATGGCTGTAAACATTGACATTATCGCGTCTACTGCTGCCGTTTTTCCACATTATTCTGACACTCATGGTGCTGATGTCAAAATCAAAATGCTGATAGGATTCGTCCCAACCGGCAGATGATTTAATATACATCCTTCATCATCTTGAGGGCGATCATTTCCATTTTTCTCACTGAGAGTGACAGATGTGAACCATCCCATTGACCATAATTAATCTGTGTTTAAAACGAACAGGCCACAGAGTAGTGGAGGCATAGCCCTGGGTCTGAGGGCCCCGTGTCATGGTGCTGTCTGTCTGGCCCCATGCATCTCAGTGTAATTATCCCATTGCCATGAATAATGGGACAAGGGGGATCCGAGTGATGCTTTGATAGAGATGAGATTAGTTTAATCAAGTTCATTGCTTGGGCTAGGCCACCGAATCTCATCATCCTTCCTCTCAAATCACCAGACCCTCACCCCACCCGCCAAAGCTCCCTTTACGCCTGCCACATTAGCCAGAAAAATTTATGACATCGTTAGTTTTAAGTGCTACCTCTGTTAGGACAATGCATACTTAAAGCAGAACCCTTTGTGACTAGAGGATTCATATTAAACGGGGCAAAAGGAATCCTGAATCTGTGGGCAGACTGGTATCATATGGTCTGAAGGCACATTTACAACACAGAAAAAAATAGTGTACATATCACAATAATTATAATAGTTGTGCTGGGAGTCTGCCTATAATAATAAAATTGTTCAATGAAATTTACCTTCAAGTCAGACATAAGGTACATCTCAGGTAGCTCATACATCCAGCTATAACCTTGGTCAAACAATGGACCAATTCAGCATCACATTTAGATTCATCATAAAGAAAAAGTGTTGGTTTTCAATAGTTTAGGCACCTCTCATTAGAAAGTCAAACATGGGATTTATCACTGTAATGTGTTGCCCCCCTGAGGCAGATCTTCATGTAGAACAGAAAGAACATCGCAGGCCTCTGTGTGTATTTACAGACAACAAATCATGTTTGTCAAAACTGACAAACCCAGCGTGAGACAAAAGGCGGCGGACTCCTATAGTGATCTTAGCTAGGAGAAATCCATAAACACACGTTCCCTGCAGCGCACCATCACTCTCTGCAGCCGGCCTGACGTCAGAGGACAGGGCTTAAACTGTCCGCAGAGGACTACAACTTTGCAAACAAAGCCCCAAGTCGAGCCTCTCGGAAGTCCCGACTTTGACTTTCTCCTAGCTTCGTGTCAACACTCTGCTCCGCGGCCCCCCGTCCACGAAAAAATACCACTATTACAGCACAATTTGGGAGCCATTCATCAAATAAGACATAGGATTAATTAAGCCTGAGGACTAAATTAGCCTCCCTCTTCACTCATCAAGGTGTACCCTTGGCCTGGGGTTTGGAGATGGGGGTGGGGGCTCCACGCTGGTGGTGAGTGTAGAGAGGTGGGGGCAGGGATTTCATAGCACTAGCATGTGTTTAGTGCATTCACACTGGCACAAAAAAATGAAGATCCCTTTATCCCCAATTTACATATGATGTATGACAATAAAAAACTCCAGAGGGGAATGCTACCACAGTGCTGTTCATTACATATTAGCTTTATGGCAATATATTTACCAGGCTGAAAGGCCGTGTAGGAAAAAAGTTGGCGAATGACAAAACTTCTGTCCCTGCAGCTTCTTTTTCACACTAAAACATAAACATCCATCTGTTCCTATCAGCTGCTGAGACCGATGAGCATCACACCTGATTCATCATGATGACATTCAGCCTTTCAGTGTTGTTTTTAGTGGAATAATTTCACACCCGACGCAAGGACGAGCACACCGCACAGAGGTGGACTCTTCTCTTTGTATTGAATTATAATGCAGGTGTGTTTAATGTCTTGCGATGGCCTGTAACAAATAAAGATTCCCTCCCTTATGTACAGAGATATGACACACATACCGCGCGCCGAGTTCATTAGTCCATAGCATCCTGTCCCTCACCGGAGAGGGGTCATGCTTTTGATGAATGGACTGTGTAGCTTGTAGCTTCAGGCTAGGATTCAGCACCTCAAGAGGCAGCGAGGACCCAACTCTGGTTAGAGCGAAGAAAGAGAAGAAAGAAAGGAGGAAATGAGGGAGAGAGACAGAGCGGAGGAGAGAGATGAATTTGGATTACCCAGGAGTTCTGTCTCCCCCGAGTCCTGCATCCGAGAGACATTAGGAATCTAATGTGCTATTATTCTCCATCACCCCCCTAAGCCTAAAACATCTGTCCTTGGGGTGTCTCCAGTAATAGACAAGGGCTTTCGGACCCTTCGCTAAGACAAGACAGCAGCTCCTACAAGGGCCCTTGACGTCCTGCCGACTTAATCTGCAAGTACTTTCACAAAATTGACATTGCCTAGAGAGTAAAGCAATCAGCAGACACGGTGTTGCAGAGCATTTATATTTCAGCGAGTGCTTCCAGAGGCAGTGGAAGCTGACCTTTAGGAGGCCCGGCAAAGAATTACATTTCTTTTTGCAAGATTTTCTAACTTTAAAAAGATTTTTTTTTGTTACTGCGTGTCTTCAAGGTTAGCAGGAGATGGGTGAGTTCTGTAAAACATGTATACCAACAATATTAGGAACAACATCCTGAATATCTCTTTACTTATAAGAGCTAGACAACACCATATGATTTTAACGGCTTTATTTGCACTACAGGGGGAGATTTATCGGCTTTTGAAGGTGGATGCAAAGTTATCTGGATACATTTCAAATGATACTTGTATCTTTTGTCTCACAGTTTAAAAGTATCATCACCCCAAACACTGATGGAATAAATCAGTGTTTCAATAAGGAGAACCATGTGAGCTCTTCTCCCTTTTTCCTTCCTCACTCTTGACTTTCTTTTACCTGTGGATGTTTTACGCTCCAATAACACCACTGTAAATCCAAATCTTTACATAAACTCTACATCCCTGTCTTAGGTTGTGTGCTTAAAGGTCTACTGTGTAGGATTAAGTGGCAGATTGCAATCAACTGAACCTTCTCCCATAGCACAACGACGATGCCTGATGCAAAATGCGAAAATACAAAAACCGCAAATGGCCTTATAGCCTACAGCCAGTGTTTGTTTTGTCCGTTCTGGGCTCCTGTAGAACATTGGGGACTCTGTGGAAGAGGTTCCACTCTGTATGTAGATATAAACAGCTCATTTTAAGGTTAATGAAAATACAACGAGATTTAAATTCAGGTAATTATACACTAAAGAAAACATAGTTATGAATCTTGTATTTCATTTCTGCCAATATATCCCCCTAAATCCTACACACTGGACCTTTAAAGGATGAGTCTGGTGATATTTTCCATTTTTCCTATCATCAACAAATCCCATTAAATAAGATTGATGCCAACAATTAAGTGATCCTACTAATAAGTATCATCTCTGTAGTCAAAGCCTGATATACTGTGATTATAAAAACTATTAAAAGCACATCTGTGATACACATTATTGCAATGGCTAATTTTTTTCTTTACTGAGATCAGCATGGGGACTGTAGTTTATTTTGAGTCAATCCCACAAACACTTTTCTGGTGCCGTAAATAACTCACATCTAATAGCTCACTTTTTCCCAACAAGAATACAGTTCACTTCTGTTGAGTCACGATTGCTAAAAAGAATGAAAATAAATATTGGTGGCGTGTTTTTAACATGTACTTCCTTGTTAGAAATGAATGGGCTTGAAGCTGAGGCCCACAGACAGAGAGAGATGAAGCCACACTTTGTTGTATTTGGTCTTTTCTGGGATTTGTTCACAATAACAATAATCTAGAATATCACTGACTGACGAGATGCTGATCACATAGGCCCAGCAACAGAAATGGCTGGGCCTCTTAAAAGATCCAGTGGATTTTTTTTTTTGTTTTGTTTTTTTTTTGTTTTTTTTACAATTGTTGTGTACAAAAACAAATAAACAAACAAAAAAAGACAAACTATTTTCAGGAGAGGTGGTTTTGGTATGAAACAGGCTAAATTTTACCAGAGCAATAATAAAGTTTGAATAAGTAATGGTAAATATTTTGGTTCAAAATAAAATTTGGTTATCATTGCTTATTGCTGACCCCCATGGGCCCCCTTTAGCAGCAGGACCCTAGAGAGCTCCCCCCTTTTCCCCCCTTATGGGCGGCCCTGTCTAGACATAAAGCATTTTCCACCAAAATTTAAAGGGTAAAATGTGGGGGGGGGGGGGGGGATTGATACAGCATGGCATCGCAATATTTTCATGTGGTAATATCGTATCGTCACACAGTGCCAAGTATCGATTTTTTATTATATAAATTATTAATATTACAAATACAAATTTAACTTTAGGTAGCCTACTAGAATAATATAATCAAGCCAAAAAATACAAAAAACGTAATAAATCGCAATATATCACAATATGTAGCATATTGCAACAATATTTTATCGTGATAATATTGTATCATGGATCCTCCGGTGTTTCCCACCCCTTGTAAAATGCTTTGTATTCACTTCCAAATGATCATTTTGACAGTATTTATTATCTGATAGTTTTGCTTCACATTTAAGGTGCCATTTCATATTAAAACAGCTTGTGATAATATGAACATTACAGCACAGAGTTAATATCTGTCACATCTAAAAACTCACCACAAAGTAGGGGAATTACTTATGCAGTTTTCTGTATCTCCACAGCATGAGAGAATAATTGTTTTCATATGACCACAGATGCAATATTCATGATACTCATTTTTAACATGAAAGATCTGTTAATGGAGGCATAGTATTTGATGTTGTATTTCTACTAATTGAATTAAATCTAGTCAAAGAGCAGAAATATTTGTCTTAAAGGCTTTGGAACCCCCAGGCTCTGATTATAAATGCATCCCGTTAAATGAAAAGAATATATCTTGATTCATTAATTATTGATGAGGGGGAGCAAAATACTATGGGTACTCATTAATTTAAGAGAAATAATGTCTCATGGTTACGTAGGACGGCATAGCAACAACTCTGCTATGAGAAATGCCCCAACAGATCCATCACACAGGATAGAGGAAACCATGCAACCTGTTTAAATAGGAAGTTTCTTTGCTAAAGAGACAGTGTGGGCTGAACAGATGGCCAAACCTGTGCTTTTCACTCCTGCTTCTGTTGAGCAATTAAAAGTTTCTGGCTGTTTTTCTCCCTTCCCCCCAAAGTACAGATTGCAAACATGACAAGAGGTCAAATATCTGCAAGGGAAAAAGGAGTGGAACAACTGTTCCACCGAGCTGCTCTGGCCTCAGCTGGTGTGCAAGCGGACGTGTATTCACCTGAACGAGGACTGGTAATCACCCCACACCGAAGTGAATAATTAGTGTAATAATTACCAGGCTTAAAATGAATCTGCGAGCTGCCCTCTCTCACAGTGCCATCAAGAATAACAGGTGTTGAAAGTGCCTTGAAGGGACAGAGATTAAAGATTATTTCGTTATCCCGAGTCTCCTTCAGGCACAACTGTCTTGTGTTTTATCCTGTCATCCACAGCGAGGGTCGTGTGGGGGCTCATTTTCCTCTGGCTTGGCAGTTTTGGGAGCTAGGCATTTGACAGAGAGTGAATGTTGTTTAATCTGGGAGTGTGAGCCGTCCTTGAGATCCTGGACACTCCATGTCCACATAACCTCCAGCTACATGGAGTTAGGTTGTACTAATGCTTATTATTAGCTGCCACACTGTCTTTTCCTTTTGCGAAATAAATCCTAGATATTCTGAAATAACATTTTTGGTGTGTATTCATATCATGTGAACAAAATTGTAAAAGAAATGTCAAGATTATAATAATAAATCCCAGTAATAACACAAGTAAGCTTTTATAATTTGATGTCAGTATAACCAGATTCATGTTGACTTTTTAACAACATAATAGCCCATATTTTCCTCTGTGATCACCATTTAATAACTTTAATTTCCTTATCAAAAAGTGGGCACTGCTTATCTGATTTCCGTGGCAGTCTAGTGGCTGTATATACTCTCTGTTTTGACTTAAGCAATGAAGCAAGTGAGCCTAGGGGTGTTTGTTCTTGTAAGAATTACTTAAAGACTTGTCAAGATGCCACAACTCGTGCTTGGGTTCCCAGGCTCTTTCTGTGTTTGTTATTCACACTTCCTGTGTGTTTTTGAAATTGCTGCAGCAGGTGTAACAGCTCTTAGACACAACGAATTAAATATTTGTTTCTAACGCTTAACAAAGTGTATTTTGCATTTTAATTACAGTGGAACCGGAATAGTCCCAATAGTATTCGTTTATATTAGAGTCGTTATATTTTCAGCTGTAATAATAATGGAGCCAGGAACCATCGTGATATTCTTGTGCCACACAAAAGGATACAGCACCATAAATAGCTATTTGTGTGGGATTCCTCAGTGTTTCCATTCAGAATATGTGAATGTCTATGCAAAATCAAGATGAATGTGCGCTTGAAAGAGACATTGGTTGATTATAGTATCAGTATGACATCGTGCACTTTATCTTTCACCGCACCCTGTTGTCTTATAATGCCGTATCATTAGTTTCCCTGACAATGATTTAGCATTCAGCCATCTACCCCATTGACCTGTGCTGTGTTTAAATGTAACCTTCTTTCAGCGCGGGCCATCATTCGTCACCTCCGAGCTGTCAAAAACACATAAATTGGACACGACCTGGCATGGCCGGTGACAGGGAGACACAGAGGGGCTGCAAAACAGAAGCAGGGCAATCAGCTGCATCTATTGCATTTACATGGTCTGGGAAGGTTAGCAAGTTGTTCCTGAAAGATTACCACCTCTAATTTCTTTGGGGAGGATGGGACCTTGGTTCGGCTGCCAAGCCTGCTTTTCAGGTCAGGGCCCCCTGAATGTTAACTAAGACCCAGGAGCAGGTCAGCAGGCAGGCCAAGGGACCAGAGGAAAGCCTGTGCCCTGCTCTTACACTGGCGGCCAGCAAGTCGTGCAGAAAGTTGCCATCCATCTTTGGCACGATGCTAATGATCCATTCTGGGAGAGGTCTGTGGTTAGGAAAGCTATCCAGGTAGTCCTCCACTGGTGGCTCCCCGCTGCTAAGTGCAGCACCCACTCTGAAATCTCTGCCAGCAAAAAAAAAAAAAAAAAAGACAGGCTCACTAACCAAAAATTCTTTCGTATTTCTTCAGTAGGCGCCAGAACTGTTTGATGTTCTCACAACTGCTCATCAACCCTCTGGTTGTCTTCTTTAAGCTACGCTGCGAGAAATTTTCATGTGGTGCCACAAAGGGCACCTTCTGCTTTCGCTTTTTTAACTTTTACTTTGATCTAAATTATTAAACAGTTTCAACTCCAACTCCAACTGTGGCGAGTGCTGCAACTGTGTTTCTGCGACTGTTGGAGCCTCAGATCATGTTTTGAACGCCATTCAGTGACTTTATATATCACAGGCAGCTAGACTGCATTAAATAAAGTACAGCATGTCCAATTTAGTTCTACCACACTAACTTAAACATGATTGCGCTTGCAATAATATGAAATTAAACTGTCACAGACAAGCAAACAATGATAATTACAGTACTTCCATCACTGTGTGTAGACATACACAGCTCCTGTATATGCATATTATGAAATACATGGTAACATATACAAAAAAATGTTAATTAAAATAATATATATTTAGAATCTGCATTAATTGGCTCTATTTACCTCTCTCAGGAAATTAAAAATCCATTTAAAATAATGTCAGAATATCATCACAACACCAATCTAAAATGCACATCATAATAAACACCTATGTTTCCACAATATACAATGAGCAGGTCATGGACTAATGAATGAGTAATGAAGCCTTACATCTTAATGTGTGAGTATATAATTTATGTATATATTGGCTATTTTAGATCATATTCCTTACGTTTGATGAGGAACAATATCATCTGTCATGACCATATGTCATTGTAAATACAAAAATAAAGACGCCAATATTCTTCAAAAAATCTGCCCGTGTCATTTTATCTAATTTGGTTCACAATGAAATGGCCAATTAAAAATAACCGCATTACTTTGTTAATAAAGCAGAGGACTGACTCGAGGGAACATTTCATTGGCAGTTAATTATGCAGTCTGGTATTCTCAGATGTTCCCAGCAAATGTACAGTGAGACTATAAAGCTGTTATTGTGCTCTGCTTCCATTTCATATTTGCATAACAGAAAGCTCGCCATGTGTTTCGTCGCTGTCGCCACATGCGAAGGCTCAGCATGTTTGGAAAAATGCATCATCAGTATGTCATAACTCACTGGATCTGGTTTGTGTGACATAAGGTGGTAATCCCTAATGTTTGATTTTCACAACATGAGTGTGATCATATATTTATGTTGCTGATGCTGTGTAATCCATATGTACACATACACTGAAGAATTAATGCCCACTATGTATATAATGTTCAATATATAGATAAAAATGCACGTCTTTGAGCTGAATTCTTCTGAATGCTTTTACCCATCTTTATTAAGTTGTGCTGTGAAGCTCTCTGTTTTCGTGTCTTGCTGAGGTAAATGATGCTTGAACAGCAGGGAGATCGCTCACTGTTAACCATATGGTTTGGTGCAAAAGGTCAGCAGTGTTTCTGAGGGTTAATATCAAACGCCCAAACATAGACAAGAGGGACCCATGCATAATAATGTCAGTGTATATTCCCTTGTGCAAAGAAGACCAAGTAACTGGTAAATGTTTTTAGCGCACTTTCATCACAGTCTATATCTGACTGATATGATGAAATGTTTTTAAAAACAAAAGAAAAGAATTCTTTTGTCGACTGTTTGCTCAAACTAATGGGAATAATGGGGACAAATTCTCGCCGTCTTTCAGCCAGTTATCAACAAGACAACTATCATGTCACGAGATAGACTGAAATGAACTGAACTCATAAAGTTTAAATATATAAACTTCACAAAGGGTTACATTAATAAGTGATTTTTCTCCTAGGTATGATTTTTCCTCTTTCCTTTGTCGACATTTCTCTTTACATTGACAGTGAGCGGGACCGGTCTCCCCTCAGCGATAATAAGAAATATTGGCTTTTAACAACCACTTTAAAGCATATGGACGCTCAAGGCCATTCCAACATTGTGTAAAAGCCTAAAGGGATTTATACAGAGTGTAGTTCCCCCCGCAAATCCGCAATACGCACCAAAACAACTATCACTTTATGTGAGAATTAGCAAATAGTTATCATTTCTGTGACATAAAAGGGTCCGTGCCAACATGCGCTGAAATAATAAAATATTGAAAGGTCTATGAAACATAAATGTGAATTCTTGCTACATCTGTCTCTTGCTAATTGAGTTGCTACCAAGAATGTTAGTACTCTGGAGAATAATTTGTCAGTGCAAAACATCGAATGGACCAATTTATTGGTTGCTGCAGGCTGTGGAGTTCCAACAGTCTTTGATCAACCTTTTTAGGTCAGTATCTCTCGAAATACAGAGAGGAGAATTACATAGCAGAGAAAATATTTCATCTTTTTTAAAAGACAAGGAAAAGTATTTTTGTAGTTACACTGTTTGGCTGTAATGGTGAATAAATTCTTTAAAGGGCTCCGAGCCAGAGTGGGGGGGGGGGATAGCAGCTTTTGTGCACAATATTTATTGTTTTGTGTGGATGGTAACTTAAACATTTATCATAAAAAAGTGACAGAAAGAGTAATTATAAGTTTTGCTTTTTCTCATCACTCACTGGATGTAAGATGCTCTGACAGTTACCGGTGGGCTTTTCTGACACGCTACATAAAAAGGCTGCTTCAAAGAGTTTGGTGTTGGCTGAGGGGTTGATCAATCTTTGACTTTGAAACATTCTTGGCATTTTGACAATGGATGTACTAACGGTTGTTTGATAGCTCAGTCAAATGTCAAAATTCTATTTTGCCTAAATAATATGATAACTCTTTACTGAGTTATAAGAAGTGTGCTGGTCTTTATGACGAGTGTCCTCAGTGAACCTGATGCAGTGGAAAAATTCATATAGTGTTGTACCTATATGACACTGTACACATCATGTGGACCATGTCGACTTAATTAGGCAGTATCTAATTACTTAGAGTAAGTACAGTAGTATAATATCACCTTGACTGACTCTACACTTACTGTGAATAACATAACCTCACCGAATAACACACATTTACACAGTATATGCTGCAAGTCAGAGTGTCATCAGTGACATAGGATATGACAATAAAATCATATCATATAAACTGTAATGACAAAAATCCCAATTTTTAGTTTGTTTTATTCTAATTTTAATGTATGGATTATAAACAGACCTCCCTTTACATGTTAACCTCTCCTGGATAGTGATGTGGAAAACCTGTCTGATCCAACATTCCCACTTTGGCATAAATGCACTTGATACTTCATTAGGTAATTGCTAGGGATGTCCCGATCACATTTTTTTGCATCCGATCCGATACAGAGTCCTTTGAGCTGGGAGGCGACAGAAGTTACGCACTATAGCATTAAGAAAAAAAAGACAAGAATGCATCCAAGTTGTCCCATAAGGTTTGTTTTTTATTTAAATAGTATCCAAAAAGCTTATCGGTGGTTCACCAGCACAAAATGTAAGCAAATTCTGAATTGTAAAGAAATTGTCCCTCCAGAGTTGCCATAGGGCTGTGGTAGGCGAGGTTCCGCCATTAGGTGTGGTTGTGTTGCTCAGAATAAAGAGAGTAGCGGTGGCCGCTGAACCTGTTGTCTCAACGTTTATTGCTCATTAGCTGCACTCAGTTAGGCGAACCCAGGATGCTTGGTTACAATACATTGGAAAGCGGAGGCAACAGTAAACAACATAGATGAAAAACCTGGCCATTTTTGTTGTTTTGATTGCTCCGATCTTTTATTAACGATTCCGATTTTGTAAAAATAACGTGATCGGTGCCGATACCCGATCCCAGGGACATCCCTAGTAATTGCACATGTTGGTGGCCCCACAAGGCAAACAGAGGGAGCTGTCTGAACACTGAGGACAACATTACTGAGAAATCACATAACCATATCCCACATATGCAGTCCAGTGGTATTTGGAGTAGATCCTTAAAGCTGCTAACTATCAATTGATATTAGCAGGGATACTTAACTTGCTTTGCCTGGAGGCTACTTTTGCAAAATGACAAATGCAATAAGCAAACAGTGTAAATGTATTGTCTTTGTGAATCAGAAAATGGTCGGCGGGCCACGTGGCAAGCTGTAAGTTGAGTATCACTGACGTATCTGAAGTAAACTGCACACTTAAAACTACATATCAGATTCTTTGTTGCCGTTTGGAATGAAAATCTGTCGTCCATCTTTTTTTCTGTATGATCTGAATAAAAAAAATCACTAAAATGCTAATTTGTGAGTGAATTCATCACTCTCACTGACCACCAAAGAACCCCTGAGCTGAGCTTTCCCTGACAACCCTTGCTCTGGATGTGTAAAAAGACTATGCTAACTATTTGTAAAGACTCTGCTTTAGCATCAGGCACCCTGGGCCTTGTTACCATGGAAACATACAACAAATCCTATAGCTTTTTAAAGGCATTTTCCCGTTTAGCTGCATTGTGACATTTAGTCAGTTTCTAACATAGTTTTACTGCAAATAGTGGACAATTTAAGTCATTAAATGCAACATATTTTACTGAAGTACAGCTGGTTTTTCTCATATTAAGCAGTTTAAGTTACAGAAATGTCCACGAGTTAATGCTGATCACCACCCTATCCCATTCATTATACCTATGAATGGTCCCTTGGTCACATGACTGGAAACTGCAATTATGCTGACAGTAAAAGGAAAAATTGAATAGTACATTTAAAAACGCTGAATTGCTTTAATTAATTTGGAAATAGTAGACTTAGCTAGTGTCTCCTGTGTGCCGTCAGAATTGCTGTCTCAACATTAGACCATTGCCCACATGAATCTAAATGTAGCTTTGTTTCATTGCATTACATTCATAGTCAAATAAATACAATGAGACAGTCTTTTGTGATACAAATCATCAAACACGTCATATTTCAACCACTATGAGAACCTACTCACAAAGCAAATATCTGCAGTTAATATTTTGATTGTAACACAACCAAACCTCTACTAAAAAAATCTAAATTCATGAGGCAATCAAACTGGGAAAAAACCACCAGAATTACGAGAACAGACACAATAAACTAAAACATGTTTGCTCGGAATATATCCACACTCCATAACAGTGAGGTCATATAATTCATTTCTACTCAAAACATTTCAACAAGGCCCTCAAGATAAGATACCAGGTTGTACAGCGCACTACATCATTAGCTCACACATGTACAGCGTCTCAGAGGACCTTTAATTTGAGTAGGAAAAGTCTGTTCCTCCACTATGAGGTTAAAGAGTGGGTGACAAGTGAAGAAAATCACAGCGGAATGCATTAATTAGATAGACCTAAAAGCATATTTATCAAAGGCTAAGCCATATGGGAATTATCTCAGAAAGGATCTAATAAAGACAGGACAGGTTAATAGAATAAAAGGCCTTGGATAGAATGTGTGCTTATACATAAAATATCAACCTGATCTCACATGTAAACGAATCATTAGGATGTAACGATTAAATGTTATGGCAAGCAGATCCTTAACAATGGAAATGACCTTCATGTGGTTTGACAGTGACAATTGGCTTCTTATGTTCGCTGTGATTAAAATGTCAGAGCCTCTGACTTAATTCATCTCGCCATTTGAGAGATTCCACATGAAATGGACCAATATTTGCTCAGAGTGAGAAGACTGATCGCATGATGCCGAATATGCTGATATCAAGGATAAATATTTCATGAACTCCTCTTAATCAGAAAACAGTACACTGGTCCACAGAGGAAATAAACAGCCCGGCGATTCTGACTGAATCATCTAAACGGTGTCAATCACAAGTGAATATGGAGGGGCTCCCGTCCCGGCTAGTGATGACTGATGGCCCTTCAGTGGCGATTGAGACAGACGGAGCTGATTGAGGGAGCTTATCTTTATGGTGGAGCCATGGAATTGTTAACAGGATGTGATGGCCTGCGTCCGCCGAGTTGAGCTGGGAAATAAAGCTGTTGGGCTCCGGCTACCTTGCCATCATTCACAGAGGTAATGATGTCTGTCTGGCTCAGAAGTAAGTAATAGTCTGCCCACGGGTTAGTGAGGGCATGACACAGCGTCACTGACAAAGTTGAACTTGGACAGATGCACACAGTTCAGCACACTGCTACATTTTAAATACATTTTGATAGGGTTAATAAAAATTTGAATATATTGTAAAACCTAGGGTTCATGAAGTGAGATAAGAAGAAGGGATGAGTGTCACTTGATTTCTAGCCATGAACATTTTTAGATTTTTCTTTCCCCTTATGATCCAGGAATAATGTAGAGAGCAGAGCAAGATGACTGCAAAATTAAAATATGGCTCTTTAAAAGTCCCACAAGCCCAGTGCCAGACCTAGCAGATTTGGCTCCCTGGGCAGCCCCACCCCACCCCCTGAAATATAAATGTTGTCTTTTATATCATATATTGTTTTTATTACAAATAGGGTTGCAATAGTATGAGATTTTCATGGTATGATAACTATCTCAGATAATATCATGGTGTCATGGTATGTAACAAAATTATTAATATTACCAATTCCAATTACCCTTTGTAGAATGAAAACATAAGGGATTTTTTTTTTTTTTTTTTTGGTTTAACAAATGCTTTATTACCACAATTGAAATTTGAAAATATTTTTAATGGATATGTAAAAGTCGTAGATAAGCAAATATACACATAACTATTGGTATACCATGAAACTGGTAGGCAACCCTAATTACAAACACAAGCTAACAAACAATAGTAATGAATAAATAAAGAAAGAAAGAAATATATGAATACATAAAAGAATAGGGCGCGTGCAAATTTGCAAATTTTTTCTTCCTCATTTTTTTTGTATTGCACCCCGTATTACTTTAATGCTCTCCTCATACACTCCTCCATCACGCCCATCAGTGCTCTAGCATGTTTCAACAGCAATGATCACTCACTGATGAACACATTAAGGTGAACTCACACTCTAAAAAAATAATCCACTGGTTCAACTTAAAAAAATTAAGGTAACAATCTACATGCATCTTTCTAAGTAGGTCCAACTCATTATTATTGAGTCAATCCTATGAGTCTTTATAATCTGAAAAACTCAATTACTTTAGTACAACCAACATAATTTGCTTTGACTTTGAAGAGCTCAATTAAGTTGAACCAACCATCCAAACATTGTGGTGACAGTGGTCAAATTATTTAAGGTATTCTAACTTATTTATTTTTAATTCCACCCTACTCAAAAAATTGATTTTGACCAACATCTTAAAATAAGTTGTCAAATAACTTAAACACTTTAATGAAACAAATGTAATCTTTCTTTATGATGGAAAACTAAGTCCACGTTTCATTTTTTTAAGAGAGGTGCCCCCCCTACTACTACCGTTACCATCAGATCTTTGGATGATTTTTCCCCTTGTGTTTGACTATGGGTGGCGCCCTAGGCAATCGCCTATGTCGCCCATAGGAAGATCCCCCACTGCTGCACGTCATCACAGGCATGCCAATTTTTGCAAACACACAGACCACACATTATCAACAATGATAGAGATGATATTCTTCTTGAGATCAAAATGGAGGCGAGGGTATGTCGAAAGGAAACAATCACAGATCTAGCTCCACTCAATTATCTTTAGCAGGATAATTAATCAATTCAGTATGCACATCCAAGTCTCAGAGGCGTCTTTGGGATAATTGTTCTCATTGACTTGAATAATTATTTGTTTGCTGATTTAATCATTTTCGCATTTGGAAAACAAATGAACTGTGCTGGTACATACTCCAGATTGGGTTTTTTTTTCTTTTGATGCTGGTAGGTGAAAACTGACTAAATGTAGAGTACATTATCAGACTGAAACAACTGATGTCTCTTGAGAAATTAACCGCAACCATATTCAGACTTTATGTCATTATGTGTTTTTTTTTTCAGGACCCTAACCTCAACTTGAAGAAGGTCAATAAAACATGAATTGTTTCTGCCTTGTGGCATCAATACAAACTCCACTGAATCAAAGGCTAATATTTCTCAGCTATGAGGTCAGCCCTGGGTTACAGACACGGCGTCCTCAGATAATGACTGGCGTGTTGAAAACAACTGTCGGAGTCTTCAGTTCGCAGCATTATGAGTTTGAATGAGACCTCATGGCTACTGCAGCAAATAGCACAAATTAAGAGGGTCATTTTAATGGCACTCACTACTATTTATCATGCCGTTTTAAATGTTTTGCTCATTTGTTTCCATTAAATATTTCATCTTCCCTTAAATATTCATTTAACTTCCTCTTTAAATTTTTTACCAGTCTCTTTGCAGTTGCTATCTTTTTTGCCTCCCTTTTAGGCTTTGCAATCATAAATAATTATTCATCTACACCCAGAAAGAGATTGCATAAAACATGCACATGAATCCTTTTTGTCTTTTCTCATTAGTGATATACTTCGAGTAGCCTAAATACATCCCGCTACCCCACTTATGGAAATTGGTTGGAGAACCTTCCTAATGATTCTGCTTCACAAATAGGTTACAGCTTCCATCTCTGATCCCAACGTTCATCCCTCCTTTCATCATGAAAGGAGGGGTCTACTACAGCAGCATCTGCTTTGAGATCTTGGAGTTCTTGTATTACTTTTAAAAGGAGCTACATCCTGCATCAGACAATGCTTCTTTATTGTTTAAATCAACTGCGAGGCTACAGCGGGACTGTGTGAACAACAGTAGCTGCTCCCTGACACTTAACTGTGTACTGACGAGAGAGGTTTACTGTAATGAACAATGCAAGACACACATAACAATAGTGAAACAGTCACTGAAGCTACAGCTGCTGTGGCTTTTTCTGTCTTAAGAATATGTTGTTCTAGTAGCTAAAAAGCTTCCTAATTGTCATCTATCATATTTTGCATTTTCACATACAATTTTATAACTTAAAAAAACAAAGTAACAATAAGGACAAACTTAAAATCCTATTAAAAGTAACACATAATCAAAATTCCACTGTTATTCTTAGCATTTTCTGACATTTGAATGAAATTACTATAAACATGTAGGACACACTCCTCTATCTGTGTTACATGTGTGAACGCTGTAGCCCGGCTCAGTACATTTGTCTTGGCTAAACAGGCAACATTTGTCTTAATTTGTTAGATAATTGCAACATGACTCATTAGCAAACAGCACCATGGTGGAAGGTGGAAGGGAAGCATAAACTCTCAATTTGACTGGATTATCCTTTTGTGATGAGGCCTAATGATCCAACAGAGTAAATAGCAACGTGTTAATTAGAAATTACACTGAATGATCCGCTGCACACAGAGGAGGTATTAACCAGGCAGCATCATTATATTAGATCTATAGCTGTCTTTGCTTTTCTCTTTTTTTAAAAATCATGGGGTCTGATAGTAAAATGGCAATTATAACTATCCCCAAAAGAGAAATTATAGAACATTTGTTGCAGTTGACTCTCTTCAGTTTGCTCTTAAAACTAAATAGACTCACATGCTCTATATTCTCCAGACATATTTATTCTCAAGACCACACCTGAAGGGTGACTGCAATCAAATTAATTTGAGAATATCACCATCAAAAAAGTAGAAAAATGTACATTTACCTGAATTACAGGACACAAGAGCATGTCATTACTAAATTCAGATAAATCTGAAACCATCCGGAAATGTAACTTAAAAGATTATGATTAAAACTGGAAAATGTCTCCTCATTACACCTCAGACTCTAGTTCACTTTGTCCTCACTGAGATTTTCGTTATAGCAGATTTTGATCAATAAATGCATCTACCTAGAGACTGCAGCGTTTCCATGAGCATCTGCCTCCACCTAGTGGCAAAAACTAGTCACTGCAGACTAAAAGTAAGACTCATTAAAGTGAGTGTAACTGATTTAAAATTAAATTTTGACCTACCACCTTTCAGTGGAAATAATGTAACTGACCAAGCACAATTAATATGACATATAATGAAACAAATGAAAAATCTCATATGCTTTTTCTTTTAACTTATATGATGATCAATACTTCCAACATACCTGTGCATGTTTATCCACGACCATCTAAGAGAAAAGAAAAATCAGTTAACACTTGATGACAGTAGAGGTCCACACACTAATCGAACAGTTAATTGTAGATTAACTTCTCCAACCTGTATTGCAACAACACACAGTCTGACACTTCGATGACCCCCCCTGGCATAGTAGTCTAATAAAACAGGAGTTGTTTATGAAGGAAAAGATGTTTTGGACTGAAGCTGCAGGTTGATAAAACACACAGAGCAACTAATAGGCTTACAAATGCTGATAGGCATTAGACCAATGGAGGAAGAAGTACTCAGCTCTTAGGTACAAGTAGCAATACTGCAGTGTAAAGCTACAATGTAAAAGTCCTGCATTCAAAATGCAAATTGCATAAACAAAATTCTAAGACGTGAGAATCACCAGAGGCTCCATGATATGATATTATCATGATAGTCACAATACAACACTATTTTTTAACATGTTGTGATATGCTTAGTACTGCGATAAAATATATTGCAATTTATTACCTTTTTTCAGCTGTAGATTATGTCCCCAAAGGAAAACTTTGTAAACATCTGTATTATGTAATAAGTTTTCAGTCTGTTTATCTCACTACAGACATTTTTTTGCAGCACCAAAATGTATCTAATGGGCTGAAAAAGCAATTGATTTTGTTATTCAAGTAGGCTACTTAAAGTTTAATTTGTATTTGTATTATTAATAATTTATATAATAACTATATAATAAAACATTGCCACACAAAAATACCATGATACTATGTGGTATCGATTTTTCCCCCACCCCTAAAAATATAGAGGTATCCGCCACAAAGTAGCCTACTTGTTATGCTGAATGAACCCTTTCTGGATATTATATTATTTTATATTATTGGATTATTATAAGGCTACTTAATTATTAAATGTAAGCAGCATGTTAACAATGCATCTTATTTTGTTTACTAATAAATTTAATTTGTAATTACTGTTAAATAGAGTGGGTTTAAATGCACAATACAACACAGTGAAGTAGATGTACACAGAAGTTGTTTTTAAGTAGGCTTCATTAGGCTACTGTCTACCACTGCAACAGACCTGCTACTGTGACTTACATTAAATGTCATTAATCAAATAGACAGTACTCACAATAATGTAGAATTAAAACCTACAGTTTGAAATGAAAAATAAACTTTTAGGAGATAAAAATGGAAAAAGTTTTGGATACAAATCAGGTCAACAGACTGCACCTTGACTTGGACAGCAGTTTCTTAAATCTAGCAGGGGTGCCAGGTTTGCTAATTTTCCATGGAGCTGTCAGAAATATTACACTCATATATTATCTATTAACCTTTACCAAAGCCTTTAACTCTAGTTATGTGACATATTTTGAACTACACTTGGAGACAAATGCACTTTAGCAACTTTCTTTAGGTCGCTTCAACATGTGTGACAGTGAACAGAAGTGATATTTTTAGAATATGAAATAATATTTTGTGACGCAAGCTGAGGCAGTGAAAACCGTTATTGTGTAGATAGTAAAAATAATGCACCAAAATTGAAATGCACGGTGGTAATTTTGTGTGTTTTGTGCTTGAGAGATGAAGGCAGAAAGTTCAGATACAAACCTGCAGGAAACAAAACTGGCAACTTCATACCGCTAGCTGGAAACGTAACAACAGAATGCTCCTCCGGCTAGCGTTGTTAGCAAACAGCCGTTTTCTACCGTTAGGCTGAGGAGTTTGACATCGGTGGACCCGGCTAGCTAAATCACCGGATACCGGCTTTACACTTTACATGGAGCCCTGGAACAGCTGTCCTAGCGTTGAGTCGTAGTTGACAACTGTCTTAATTTAATGGATTAACTTCGGCGTTAATTTGACAGCATTAGCTTGTCTTTTGCTGTTGCTAAGTTAGTTAGCTAGCCAGTTAGCTAACTGTAGCGCATAAGCTAGCGTGACTAACGTTACGTCCGCAGGAGAACATTCTGCCTTGGAGGAAGGAAGGGAGGAAATTGATAAGTAGGATCACTGCGCACCGCTGCTTATGCAAAGCTAGCACACTTTTTGCTCTCCCGAGTTCACGCACTGTGACGCATTTAGAAAAGGTGACTATCTGTGCACCCCGTGTGACATTTAACACAGTTTGGTTAATAAGATTGCTGTTAGTTGGCACAGCTAGCTGTCAACAACAACAGCCCTCTTGGTTAGCTGAGTAACGGACGAGAGCTAGCAGGCTAGCCACAAACTTTTAAAGAAGTTGTGTAAGTCAGATTCAGCTCTCTGGCTGGTTTAGGCTAACAAGTAAACCGGTGTTTTAGCTTCTCTTTGTCGGACTTTTCCCACTCTGAGCCGCTCTAGCTGTAGAGCGACAGGAGAAGCTCATGGCATCGGATGTGATTGAGAGTGAAGCGGTGCTGAAGGGTGTAAGTGATATGAATTTGAACAATAGCAGCCCAGATTTCGGCACACCCAGCAGGACTCATGAGGAGCTGGGAAACAGACACACGTCTAGCCCGTCATCTTCGGGAGTGTCAGGAGAAGGTGACGAGGAGGAACTAGAGGAGTTGGAAAACAGCACGGCGTCTACAATTGAAAATGGCGAAGAGGCACTTCAAGAGAGTCTAACCAAAACAAGAGGTACGCCACAGGAAAGGACAAATCCAGACAATGAGCAGACACAGTCGGGAGCAACAAGCTCTACCCCGGTGAGCCTTCCCCAGCCACGCTCACCTCCTGGACCCATTGGAAGGTCTGTATCATGTCTGCTTCATGTTTTCTTCATGTTGGCAAAAAATATTAAGTAGTGTCTGGTGTCACGTCTCCATTGCAAGAATGCTGTTCTCCCAGACTCAAGCACCTGAGCCAGATGATTGCCTCTGTTCAAGTGTCTGTCGGTGTTTTTAAGGTTGGCTGGGAAGTTGGAAAGTTGTTTGAAACCGATCAGTCTAAATTGTCACGTTTTATTTAATCTATTAAACCTTTATTTAACCACAAAACCTCTTGAGATTAGAAATCTCCTTTTCGAGATTGTCCTGACCAAGACAGGCTGCAGAAAGAGTTACAAACAGACAACATCTAACTAATCTACTACAGCTCTAAAATACAAAATGAGTATGCTGCAAATAAAACCCAGAAAGTATGTTAACCATAAAACAAACAAAAAAAAACAGGGCAACTACACACGATTACAAAGATTAATCATTAAAAAACACCTTGACATTGGTTTCACATTTGCTGTGTTCAGCTCCTCAAATGAAGACTTATAATCAAAACCCTACAGTGGCTTTCAAATATGTAGTTTACATACAGTTTTCTAAATCAATGCTTATCCTACAAACAGGTGTTAATACCAAAAGTGGAGGACACATCCTTCCCAAACCTTTTTGACGTTCCTGTATTTGTAGCTTGACTAGAAAAGCAGGAAAAGTAGAAGCTACACTGAGGCTGGTATGACATTTATTTCCTGAACATTGTAGAGGGGACTGACACAATGACAGGAGTATGTAAAACATTGTCACAGAGTCAAATCAACACTTAAAGAGCTGGAAACCATGAACTTTGGGAATGTAGTATATTGCATAGCTATTTTTTGTACTGCATGATATGGTACAGGTGTTACTGTCATTGTCCTCAGTCTCTGTAGGTTGCAGTAAGTAACATCTGTGGACAGCTGCTGAACACACCATGCACAGAGCATCATTTCGCTGACCTTTGACAAACAGTAATTGTCAGGAAATCCTCACTTAGTTAATCTGTGTTTTAAAGGATAAGGTGTTGCTAATTATTGTGCTTCTGCCTTTTTAATCTTCAGAATAACAGGCAGTATTTATAACAGAAGAATTAGAATTTTAGACTCGGTAAGTGCTGAACTCGAGCCAAAATAGACCACTCAGATTATTTTCTGATAGAGACAGATTAGTGTATCATAGAGACCGTTGTAAACAGGAGGCTTTCTTGCAGTGGGTCCAACCAGCTTGTATTGTATCGCTATAAAAGATCATTTCAATGAAAGGTGTAGATGCAAAAAACAATTGTATTGCAAAGATGTTAACAACATATAGTATCACTGTCAAGATTGATGAAATCATGACTATGAAAAAAACATTTTGGTCAAACCTTCAGGTCTGATCTGCAGCTTAATTCTCACCACTTATTTCTTTATTATTATTGTTATTTTTATAGTTTTGAAACTGTTGTTCATCTTTTTCTATTTGCCTAATGTGGCTGACTCCACTTCCGTGCAGCTTGGTCTTGTGTGCACTTCCATTGCAGGGGTCTCTCCTCAGGAAACCACATTCCGGTGGCACTTCTACTTCTCTCAGTTGGATTTCACATGTAATATGGGGATAAGCACTATACATAACCAAACCGCTAAACTTTTTCAAATGTTGAACACCAAATGCCCAGAATATTTTTGTGTCTGGGAGCACAAATACAGTCGTGAATGTGATTACTGCATCAAAGGGAGCTCTGTACGGCAAAGATACAGATACCATGATCGGCATTAGTGAGTAGCCTTATGGTTTATAAACTAAGCCTTTAACACAAGCTTGTAAGCTATTCAAGAAGCCAGTGATCTGATTATGTGGCCAGCTGTAGGCTGAAAGTCTCGAGGAGATTCTCGATCAATAGGCGGGACTGTGAATTATGTATTGATAAGCACTGCAACACAAAGCACCTATCCCGTAGCAGGTGCAACATAGCAAATTAAAGTATTGTCATTTTTTGAGGACTGAAGAGCGCACTGCTTTGCATATAACCTAAACAGGGTTTTTACTGAATTGATGTAGGCTTATACTAAGGTGGTAAGTAACAGGATGGGTTACAGCAGCACCTGAAACATTGTTATTGCCCTTTATTATATGGAAAGTTTGGAAGTTTAAGATTCAAGGTGTTCAAAATTGCACATCATACAGGTTGTCCAGCTGTGAAGCTAAAAATGACCTTTATTAAAACAAAAAATGAACTTAAATGTGGCAAAAAGTGCCCAAATGCACAAGTGACACTGACTATGTTTAAGATTATGTTGCTTGTTCATCTGTCATGTCATGTGCACTGTGACTAAATTCTTAGTAACTGAAACTGAGGAGTAAGCTGTATTGCTTTGTGTGCTAGTAGAAAAAAATATCAGGGAACTTATCAGGCAATTCATATGAACAGTTAGACAGTACATGACACACAGTCTCTCCTTAACAACCATTAAAACAGATCTTGTTAGACTAATATGTCTGTAGACAAATGAATGAACATACAGCCCGGTAAATGTTTATTGAGACTGTCGGTAGAGGTTAGCACCAGAGGGAAAGTATTATGAGTATTAATAGTAGAGCTTAAGTAAGTCATATATTGAGACAGTTTTAAGAATGAGATTTAATCATTTTGTTTGATTCCATTGAATCCGTTCAACCTTTTCCAGTACTGGGTTGCACCTTCCCAACACAGCCTATCCTATCCAGAACATAAATATCCCCACCCTTATTTGCAGTGTATCATTGTGATTTCTGCAGCTTAGTCAAGTGTATTTATCATCTAGAAGCATTCCATCACTGTCACTATCCATATCCACTAAGTTTGTATTTGCTGACGCATTAACCCAAGAACAGAAATTGCCTCTGACTCCTGATCTACATTTCCCCCATAATCCTTTTAGGATTGTACAAGTCACAAGCAGCCGTTGTCAGACAACTAATTATGTGTTTGGTTCTGTTTGTCAAGGATAACCTCTGCTGGCACTGCTCTTGATCTTAATACATTTGTAGTACAAGAGAGCCTTTTAGCAATGAAATATTATTAAACGTAAAAAGTGGCCATAACCTCTTTGTGTTTTCATTCCCAGCCTGGAGCGCCAAGAGTCAGTCGCCACGACAGAAGCTCGCCTAAGAATGGAAGGAGTCGAACTGAAGGAGGAGTGGCAGGATGAGGACTTCCCACGGTATGATCACTTTTGGATCACGTGTTTGTGTTTTGAAAGTCGCATAAAACATTATCCCACTGAAGGCATGTTCACCTGATGTTTGATTTTCAGGCCCCTACCAGAGGAAGAGGAGCTGGAAGATGAGCTTTTTGCAGGAACCTCTGAGGAGACAGATCCTGGTAATAAAAACAGAACAGTGCATTGCTTTACAGTATTAAAAGACATGTTACATTTGTTCAAGTCTGTGTTAAAACCCATGTGCCTGTATGTATGTTTAGAGAGTTATTGGTTGCATTAGTTATTCCTGTTCATTCTTGTTCCTGCAAAACTGTATTCAAAAGTTCAGCTGAAACTAATATGAGGCCTTAGCCGTCTGAGTCAGCCAACACATAAGAGTTTCTTCTAACAGTCTTTCTTAGTACAGAATCCTCTCAGACTGTGGGTTTTTTTTTTTGCTGTGGAGGCACAGTAACACAAAGAGAGAATTCCATACTGAAAGACTGTAACGTTGGGACATGTCACCTAATTGATTTTAACGCGAACTTAACCCTATGGGCCCGAACGACGCATTGTGCGTCCAAATTCACACCTGTTCTTCTCTATTGATTTTCGCATATCACGTGAAACAGCGAAATTGTAGCTTTCTGACAAGACCAAGCACTTGTCGGTAGTCCAATGTTTTCATACCAAAAAAAATGATAAAATTACACTAAAATGATGAATAACAGAGCTTTCATACAGCTCTGCACACACATTACTCTTGGACGGATTACTTGCGAATACAGACTAGCACAGAAATGCCAGCATATCACATGAAAGCGCAGGAGCAGAGCTTTCCAGGGATACCACAAACATCATTGTACCGTCATCCCATCACGCTATAAATCCAGATTTATTGTCTACAAAATAAAAACCTGACGAATTTCTTCAAAATCCATTATACAGATCTTGTTATCAGT
>NC_065525.1:26178500-26192710 GCF_006386435.1 Epinephelus moara
AGGTGTAAATATTGTATGTTTCTTTCAGATAAAACACATTTTTGACTTGTGAATGAGTCAATGGAATTTCTTGCAATAATGAAAAAATACTGGCAATCATTTTCCGCCTGGCACAAACCACATGTTTTGGACAGCTGTGAAGTGACAGAATGTCCCACCATCATGGTTCTTATAATGCCAGAGAGTCTCCCCTCTTCATATATGGCAGAATATGTCTTCTTCCAACTTGCTATGGTGAGATACATGTAAAAATGTAAGAATTTAGTCACACAGATTTGTTTTTTTCATTGATATAAACATTAATATAAAATACAGGCACATAGAAGGACATGAAATGATGGCAAATCTGGATAGCCCTGACTGACCTGAAAAAAACAAGATATAGCATGTGTATCTAGCCTTTATAATGACTGTGATATGAGCTTAAAAGTAAAGGCAGTAAAAATACCCCAAAAACGCCTAGGGCCCATAGGGTTAAAAGAATCCTTATATTAGTTTGGCTAAACTCACTGGGTCTCATTCATGAAACGTGAGCAGAACGAATTTGAGTGTAAATTGTTTAGGTGTATTTTGGCGTTCACCAATCTTTGTTGAAGTTTGCTGTTGACTGCTCCAGTAGAGGCATGTTGCCCCTGACGGAGAGGTCTCTCCAGTGTGCTCATCTACAGCAGAGAGCTGTGACTTGGAAGAGCCTCCTCCTGTAGCTGTTGTGTTTGTGTGTACTTGTGTTTATTGCATCACGATTTATATCAAACCATTTTCATTTAACTTTTTGGATGGCTCTTACAACAGAGGACATAGAGTTAACAGCATCCGTTACCTACTTCCAAGCCTTTGATATACCTGTCCCTGTCACACCACAAATAATGAAATAACTATGTATAATGAAATATTTTTCTCAACCCCACTTCACCCTTAATAACTTAACCCAAATATGACATATCCATAGTAATGATCTCCTCCATATATGGTGGTTACTGGCTATTCATGGGCGGAGATGTATGCTAATTGCTGACTAGCAAGAGCGCGCTGTCAATTTACGTTAGATTGGTATTCAGAAACATACACATGCGGCTACGAAATCTAAGTCAAATCCGAGTTTCCCGCGGGGTTCATGAATCCGGTGTAGGTTTTTACTACCAAGGTTTTTTATGTGCAAATCTGTTCAAAGATTTACACACATTTCATGAATGAGACCAGCTGAGTATTGTATTTTAATAGGCTGGGGGGGAAAAACTTACCCCTTAATTGTTCTCACAAACAGTTATGCCACTGATGATTTGACATCTACCCTAGGCTATGCAATGGACCATGGCAAGAAGGCAAAGAAGAAGCTTGCAGCTCCAGACATCAGTCTTACACTGGACCGCAGCGAAGGTTCTCTTCTGTCTGATGAGCTGGATGAAAGCACAGAGCTGGACCTGGATGACATAGACACACCTTCAGACAACAGCAATGAGTTTGAATGGGAAGGTAAGAACTTCATATCATGTGATGAAAATGAAAACAGTGTTAGCACGTAGTATCTTTTAGCCCTGTTTGTTCCTGTTTTGTTAATACTGAAAGTTCAAAGAGTAAAGTTTAGATTGACTTGATAAAGTGGGAGGTGCAAAGATGCGTGGACCCAGATGCAGTCCACACTTGTGTAACATATTTATGAAAAGATTCGCTTTCTTTATTTGTTAGCTTGTAACATAGAAGGAAGTGTGTTATCAGACCAGTCATGTATTTCCTGCTTCTTGGCTCCATTGGCATTTTCCTTTCCTGATTTTACAGCTCTGGGTAGGCAACTCACTGCCTCAAGTGTAGTTAAAATGTGCTTTGTCATTTTGTGTTTCCACACTGCTGCCTTCCTCTTTTTCACTTGGAAGAATTGTTTCCATTCTCAGCCTGGAAACAGGCTGCAGGCCAGCAACAGGTTTCTCTCTTCCTCGTGGTAAGGTCTCTCGGACAGCCCCCATTTCGCTCTGCCAACTATGAGTCAATCAACTCCTATTGTCCAGATTATGTTCTGTCTTCAGTTTGTTGAAACAAATCATTTGGAGGTTTCGTGTTTCATACACTTCATTTTCAGTTGATGTTTTTGTGCATGTCATTTTTCCTCTCCTTGAAAATTTCCCACATTTGAGGAAACAATCATTAGCAACTTGTTGGTTAGGAAGTGGTTCAGTCTGCACAGTAATGCTGCCGTTTTCAGATAGTAGCCATTTTAAAATTTGCTAACGTGCTGTTTGGTTAGCAGTCAGTCAGTGTGTGTGTTACATTTTACAAGGTATCACACATCACAGGAAATGACACAGCAAACTAATACATAGCATAATAAATTCATCCTTAAATTGGAGACACATTACGTTTGGCATTTTACCACTTAAGTGTTATGTCATGGGATTTAAAATGACTCATTTGGAAGATGATTTCATAAACATCCTACAGTCATTCCCATGCAAAATATATCTGTATGAGTCATACAGGGCTCTAAAGATGAGACACTAGTCAGTGTGTTTGATTCGGTATATTATGGAAATGGGCCGCTCACAGAGGGATCCTCAATAAAGTGTGTTGTGGTGATTTGGTTGCACTATTCACTTATTTTTTGCTTGTTGCATGCTTGATATACATGATCACTCTTTGCCTCAAGTCTGCTTAATGTGCACATCATGCAGCTACACATCCTACAAAAGATGCACAGAAGTCCTACTGGATTTCAGCAGTGCTTGTTCGACACATTAATTCTCATGCAGGGAACAATAGCAGGGTTTCCCTCAGGAAATTGTATCAGGTATTTGTAAATGCTGACCTCAAATAAAAGGGAGACATGGAGGTTGAGTTTGATTGTTGGTGTTGATTCAGAGAGGAAGCATGCCGTCCACATACAAAAGATAAAAGCAAAAAATGAAATGTAATGTTAATGGTTGTTAATTAAAATGCATGTGATTGAAAAGTTCACTTATGAATTATTGAGTGATCTGAACATTTAGTAAATGATTTAATCAAAATAGATCAGACAGCCAGGGCGTGTCGCATCCGAGCTGTGGGTTTAAAATGCCTCCTCTCCTTTAGACGATCTCCCCAAGCCGAAAACTACAGAACTACTGCAGAAGGGCGTGGAGTCAGTGCAGGAGTACTCCGCCTCGGACGAGAGAGAGGAGGGACGACGCTGGAGGGTGTTTCGTATCGGAGACCAGGAGCACAGAGTGGACATGAAGGCCATTGAACCTTACAAGAGGGTTATCAGCCATGGAGGTCAGCAGCATTAAATTTGGCACACACACATAAATACAGTCATAAGTGTGTTTATTTGAGATGATCAGTCTGTGTTTATTCAAAATGTGAAGTAAAATCATTTTGACTATGATAATAGTGTTTTGGTACTAAAATATAAATTTTTGATGTTTGATTTTTCACTGCAGGTTACTATGGAGATGGCCTGAATGCCATAATTGTGTTTGCTGTGTGCTTTATGCCTGAGAGCAATCAACCAAATTACAGATACATCATGGACAATTTATTCAAGTGAGTGTTTATTTGATTTCCCCTGGCCTCGTGAGCTAACGTGTCACAACCAGCGCTAATGAAATTTTCCCTGATTCCCGCAGATATGTCATCGGCACACTGGAGCTTTTGGTCGCAGAGAACTATATGATTGTGTATTTGAACGGGGCAACCTCTCGGAAAAAGATGCCGACCGTCGGCTGGCTCAGAAAGTGTTATCAGCAGATTGATAGGAGGTGAGTGTCAGTTTACGACAGACACAAAGATAACAGGCCAAGCCCAAGATTAAAATGTCCTCTCACTCTTTTTGTCCAGGTTAAGGAAGAACTTGAAGTCTTTGATAATTGTCCATCCCTCTTGGTTTATTCGTACCCTGCTGGCACTCACAAAACCTTTCATAAGGTAACTTTATGATTAAGGTAGCTAGATTATTAAAAATAAATATCTTCTCTGCTAACTGACATTTCCTGCTTCTTCTCTTTTTACAGCTCCAAATTTAGTCAGAAAATCAAGTATGTGTTCAGCTTGACAGACCTCGCAGAACTAGTTCCAATGGAGTATGTGTCCATACCAGATTGTATCAAACAGTAAGTATGCGCCACTCAAATACATCAGTACTTTTTAAGTTCTTTTAAAAGAAGAGAAAGGTCCTGTCAAAAGAAAAAGTAGTGTTTGCAAGCTCATAAATACAACTACAAGGAATCAATCTAGAAATCTGGTGATTTGACCCTCAGATTTTTATACTTAAGTGACGTTGTTAATGCTCAATTGTAACACTAATGAAAATATATATATATATATATATATTCCTTTGATGTGGCCTGCTGTTTTCCCTTTAATTGGTTTCCAAATTCTCTCAGGTTTTCTAGTAATGTTAAGTGTATACACAGTGTCAGCTCTGACTGATCCTGCAAACTGTAGTTGCATTTCCTCTGTAGGTGGTGCTACAGCAACACTCTGCTCTTCCTGTGTGGCCAGTGTAGACAAGATGTCGGTGGTTATGAGTCTGACTCACTTGAAACTTTGCACAATTCATCTTCTTTTAAAGCCCTAATATTTAGGAATCTCCAAAATCATAGATGCTTTCTGCCCATAAGCATAATTCTCTTACTCACACTGTGTGTATCCTGATAGAGAAGAGATCCAAAAGCAAACTGTAAATATCTAAATGTTTCTTTTGTGTAATACACATTTAAAGCATAGTGTAGCTTTGTGCACTGTCTGAGTTCTTTTAACAAGTGTCAACATTACTGAAAAAAACTGCTGCTAGATCAGCAATTGAAGGACACATTTGTCATTTTCTCGTCTTACTTTTGCTGATTCACACAACTGTTGAGCTCATGCTGTATTTTTCTTCGATGTGGCGTATCCTGATGCGAGACTTGTCCCCTCCTGGCATTTGAAAAGATATCAGCGTGAATGCATCTCATCTTATCAAATGTTTTTGCTCTTTTGGATGTCTGGTGTCTGTTGGCTGTGTTATTCTCCTTTCCTTGACTCCATTTCCCTGCCCCCCCCCTTCTTAAGGTTTGACGACGAAAAAAATAGGAAAAGCCGTAAAAGGTATATGCACTTTCACCCAGGGTCAGTCTCAGCCTTTTTTTGGTTTTCTTTTGTTTTGTTTTGCATTTCACAAAACTAACAAGGAAATGATCCATTGGCTTTCAGAAATGCACCAATACACCTCATTGTGTCCCACGTGTCATTAGTCGGATGATTACCTTCTGGCCGAAATCAGCAACTTTCCTCTTCCAAAATGTCCCACATTTCCCTCTCAGTAGATTTCGGATGTTCTCTTCAAAGCAGGCTGAGGAGCTGGTTGATTGGTTTCCAAAAATAGGTGGCTTGGTGATTGTTTAACCAACTGAATCCCATTTCTGAGCCAATTCTGTGAAGTTCATTTCGAAGTCAACTCTTGTTAAATTTGTTCTCTATTTATCATCTCACAATAATATCAGCTATCTGAATGTGGTTTTAAATGTACCTGTGTAGCCCATTTTATAGCCCAGGTACTGTCTTCAATGTGATGCTGAATTATTAATTTATGTGAAGAACAATTTAGAATAGTTTTAAGATAAATTATTGCATTTCTGATTTCTGATACCAAAGTTGGGGCATCAAGTGGCACTTACCTGCATGTGTCTCTTTAAAAACCAGGTTTAGAATGTGATGTGGTTGATGTTGGGTAAGTGTGTTCATGTTTGTGGAACAACAGGGAAGTAGGCTGTCCTAGTCACTGTGGTTTTGTGGTTGCACCGTAACCATGTCCTCACATGGTACACCCCCCCCCCCCCCCCCAATTCAGTAACTCGCCCTCACTGAACACTCGGCTTGTCCACTCTCACAGCTCTTTGCATGACTCACTGCAAACCCACTCCCTGCTGATGTTTAGCAATCGCCACAAACCTTCTGTCAGCCTGGCTCATGCACACAGAAATCTTCTGCTCATTACTGAGAAGTAGTGGGCGTGAGGTTATTAAGCTGCAGATACGTCGTGGCATGTTAGAAGATTAGAAAAGTAATAACCACGGGGTTGTAGAGGAGACTCGGTATTGCGTTTACAACACTGCTACAACTAGTTGCACTTCTCTTGCTGGGTGCATGAAGTTGAGCGGCAAACTTGCAAGACAAATGCACTGAAACCTCACACATCGACATGGAAAAATTGCACATTTTAAGCACAAAGGTTGCACTTATCTGTGCTGCAGATAATGAACGCAGCCTGTTCTCTGACATTGATTCAGGGCTTCTTCACTACATATTACAATTACACAGTAGTGCGTTTGTCTTGCAAGGTTTCAAGGGAAGTAATAACCTCATAATAATACAACTGATATTGGTGGTTTGTATTGCCCAAATGTTTACAGTGCTGTCAGTAAAAAGAGCATGGATCATATTAGGCAGAATTTGTATCCAGTTAGTGAAGTATGCTGAACATCTGGTAAGTAAAAAACAAAGAAATAGAAATGCTCTCTCACTCTAAGAAATCCCTTTGTAGTGGTGTAAAGGTAATGATTACATAGCAGGATATGAATATGTGAACAAAGTGTTAATAAGCAGTGTAGTAGCCTGTTGGTGCTTTGATCATTAGTTATCATAGCCCTGTTGGACGGCACCCCAGTCACACAGATGTCTGACGGCTGTCGAATCTGTCCGCAGAATCGACCAGGACATGCACGGCAAAGTGGAGGTCGCAGCTGCTGCTGTTCCAGAGTGACCCTGCTCGCACTGCAAGATGTGGAGGCGGAGAATATTTTCCAGCAGCCACTCTTTATGTTTATGTTCTGGACAACGTGACTGAAGCGCTTCGCATCAAGAAAGTGCCTTTTTGAAACTGTGCTGCCTGTTACATTGTGGAACTTTTTACAAGCTTGATCTTCAGCGTTTTTTTCCCAAATGCTGGCTGAAATGTTTTTAATCTTTTCTTTTTCTTTAATTTTTTTATCTACTGCTGGTATATCATGTCAAACTTAGTTACTTATTGGTGTTCCCTAGTTACTGGTGTAATCTACACGTTATTTAAGGCACTCTGTTACAAATGGTTGATGCATGTTCTGCTTTATTACATTTAAATATATATTTATATTCAAAAGGTGACAAAGGAGAGAAATTAATATATTTTTATGGTTGCTCTGATTTTTAAACTGCATTTTAGGTTCCTGACCAGTCGAGTGGCATTTCATAGAACAAGTTTTTGACAGCACCTTTTTTTTTTTTTTTCACTGTTCACTGCTGACGATCTCTATCAAAATCCTGCCTGGGGGGAATATTGTTTAATGTTTTACCTCTCACCTGAATGTGCCCTCTGACTCGTGGAGGGGAAACATTTGTGAGAGCAACAATCTGAAGCAAAGATGTTAGGTCTTAATGTAACATTTTCTCCAAGTAAAGTCATGGATCCACATCATTGTTTTGTTTTGGGGTTTTTTTTTATAACATTTGGTCACAGTTTTCTAGTGGTTACAAAAGAAATATTCAACATTCACATAATAAATACCAAACTACAAAGCAAGTACACCTTCCACTTACAGTCCACTAGATGGCATCACAAATACAGATTAAATTGAAATCATGAATAAAGGACAGGAGTATTATCAGAAATTACAACATCCATATTAATAACTTGACAATAATATAAAAATGTTAAAAACATATAAGAGAATACAGAAGATCACAACACTATACTAACAACAGCCACAGAATAATTTATAAAAATGTCATTAAGAGACATAAATAATACATTAATATGGTTGCTTTTATATATATATATATATATATATATATATATTATTTCACACATTTTACACTTTCTCACATTTTATATTTTAATATATATAAAACCCATAACAATAAATATAGAATACATGAATATGATTGCTAGAATATATTTACCCATTATTATCTATAAAATGTTAACATATCTAATACATTATAGACCAGTTCAAACTTGACAATGTAAACACACAAATATATTTTCTGTTTGACTGTTGTGCAATAGCTGACAAGGTAACTTTAAAAAACAAAAACAAAAAAACGAATAATTGTTAAACTTGTAGTTTCCTTGATACCTGATAGGAAGTAAACGGTGACTAAAGCTGTGACCTCAGCAACAGCATGTCAATGAGACGATCTATATTTCACATTTCAAATGATTATCAGCTTTAAATAGTGGAGTATTCATCCCTTAACAGTGGGTCATGGCCTAAAGCTTTGAAACGCAGAACTGACTCCATACATCTAATAGCAATATCATCAACCTCAGGGTCCATCTTATTTGCAAAGAGGTGGTGTTGTCCCAGGAGCCACGGGAGGTCCCCAGCTCCGTACACACAAACTGATCTTCTATATGTGCCAGTGCAAGGATAATACGGGGCTCCTTTTTTCACATCTCCTGCTAAATAGCCCCACTTCACCACACGAGCGAGGGCTTGCATGTCCGACACGTCGTACTTGTCGTTGGCAGGCATTGATCCAGGAACAGAGGGCATCCTCTGTAGGGTGGCCCACAAGTGCTCATCAGGGCTGAATGTGTCTTTCTCCCACTCCAAGAGTTGCTGAACCTCTCTGTCCTGCATCACATGTTTCACAAAGGCTCTCGTGACCACAAAGTAAGCATTTCCTGTGAACATTGGGCTGCTAATGGGTGGAGGACTTTTCTTTATATCCGTCCTTACTACAGAGTCCGTTACATTGTAGTGATACAGCCAGCGGGTTTTCTTGTGGTCATTTGTGGCCTCCGTCTCCATGCTGTTTTTCCCATTGAGGACCTTCAGTGCCTGAACCATCTCTTCATTGGTTTTGATGGGGAAGTCTGTCCCACAGGTGTTCAGCAGGTACCTCCACTGGACGTTTGAGTCCAGCAGATCTTTCATGCAGTTCAAATCTGCCTGCACTCGGGACCATGAGGCATAGACGACTCTTTCTAATTTACTGGCAATAAACACATTAGGAAAGCAGGAAACGATTGCCTCCACAGCCTTCTGAAATTCTTTAGAGGATTTCTGGTCCACATGCACACAGTAGACGTTCTGAGGAGTGTAAACAGTTCGTAGAAGTCGCTCAAACATCTCAATCTTGTCATGGATCACCATGGAGTAGGCGATGGGAAAATCCTTCTCCTCTTCACTGAGAGGCTCTGTGATGAAACCTCTCTTGTCAATGTAAGATGGACAGTCCTTTGTCACGTTCAAGTAGAAGTCCTCCGATAAAGGTTTCTGTCTTTTCCTGGATCCCAGAAGCACTTCTAAATCATCTTTCTTACCGTCCACATTTCCACTGATGATAGCCAAGCAGCCAGGCATGTCCACAGAGAACTGCTGTGGTATTCTCATATCAGGCAATGAGTGCCTGTTGGAGCCAGTTTCCCAAAGGACAAAGGTAAGGAACATACCCATGAGGAGGAGTGATGTGATCCTCAACCTCTGCCTCTTAAACAACTTAGCGAAAGCCATTTCTCTTGTCCGCAGGTGGCTTTGTCTTAAATGTAAGTTACAGATTGACTTGGCTCCTGTATATGAGCACAAGTAGAGTCAGCCCCCTAAGTAGGTGTGTCAAACTGAGGTGTGGGGAGAATGTGTTGAGCGTCCTCTATCCTAAATAGGATGTGACTCACTGCACGTCCTGGTGGATGTTTCAGGATTAATGTTATATTTGCTGAGTGTCTCAACAGTATAGGTTAAGCCTTTGAACACTTTCATATGTCAACAAAGGACTTGTTTCAGCAAAGCATTCCTGAACTGTAATCATTAAAATCATGCAGATTTCAATTATTATACATGACACTGGTCAGGTCTGGGGCCGGAGCAATGCCAACACAAACTGTCACAGGTTTCCTTGAGTGGTAACATTTCACCAATTATTGCACTGGAGACAAAAGAAAAACGTATCTATAGTAGAGCTTTTTAAAAAAAAAAAAAAAAAAAAAAAATCTTGCACAGAGCAACTTAAGTTAAGATTTTCCTTAAAGAGTTAAGGTTTTCTTGAGATAAAATTGGTTGCACAAAACATCCTTAGTTTTCTCCTAAGGTTTCCTTAAAATGTTTACTTAACGATTTAAGTTTTTCTCTTTGTCTTGGTCTTGTAGACTGTTGGACCGTAGTAACCAAAGGACAAAACATAGAGTACCTCTGACTCCATCTGGCTGAGTTTATGGAGATAAATGAGAAAACATAAGGCTTCCTGACGGACACGCTTAATGATGAGCAAATAATTTGTGCTGTGAATGTGACCAAAAGTTAGTTTATGATTGTGACCATCTGGAGTTGGATCACTCAACTTTCCAAAACTGCTCTTCCAGTCCCTTTACAATTAATGATTGCTCTGTGGTTTTATGCAATGGGATCTTTCCAGTCAATTGTTGAAGAGGTATTTCATGTAAGCCTTACGTGTCATACATAAGGAACAAATTTAAAGTGTTTTGTTCAACCAGCACCAGCTTCTTAAATGTGAATATCCTCTGGTTTCTTTACTTTTCTATGACAGTAAACTGAATGAAGCTCAGCGTAAGTTCAATCAGGAAGACCTTGCTGCCCTCATTCATTCACAATTCTCCCTCTTCCACTCTTCTAGCTGTCCTATCGTAATTAGCCACAACCTCCATCAGCCAATCAGGTTGTCACTACAAGATTTTAAATCTGTTCTCTTCTCTGCCGCTTTCAGCTAGTCTGGGCTGTTTTGGTAAGGAACCGGAACCAGGGCGAGAGAGACAGGATCCGGAATTCGATAGATGCGCCTTTCCGTCAAAATAAAAGCACCAAGCTAATAAATGCGCCTTTCCGTCAAAATAAAAGCACCAAGCTAATAAAAATGCGGTGAAACTTTTTAATTTAAAAAATATAATTTACAAGAAAAGCCCCAAGCCATTAAGTTAACCTTTTTCTTTTATTGTAAATCGATGGTGCGCCAGAATTTAAAGTTTTACTTTGGTGAACACTTTTACTTTGGTGAATTTGGTGAATTCCGGATCCGCTCTCTAGACCGGAACCAGAATCCAGACAAAATTCAGAGTGAATGGAAACCAGGCTCTTCGTACGTGAAGAGTCTGGTGATGCGAGGCTACTTTCAGCTGTCATTCTAGGCAGAATCACCGCCCCTCTTCCACCCCGTTCACCTCCAGCCGTCGTATCCAAGGTCAAAGACAAACCTGAAGACTCATTCCTCTACTCATCCGGATCATCAGCACCCATCCATCTTATCCTGATCTCTTCTTCACTTCCTCTACCACCACCAGCGTCTAGACCCCGGGGGGGTTCCCTAATTGGCTACGGATCCATCACCCTCCTTATAGCTCACCATCTCGAAGGGGTCTAATCGCCAAAGACTTTTCACATTTTTCACATTTCTCATGTGCACTTGTAATTAAAAATTTTCTTTCCAAAACTAAAAACGTGTCTCTCCTGATTGAAATATCTTTGGCTTGTGGACAAAACACGAGAACGCTTAAAGGCTCTCTAAGTCTTCCTAAGCTTGAAAAGTTTTTGTCACATACAGCAAACATCTCCTCACAATCCACTAGCTACATGTCCTTTGAATATACTGTGAAAAAGTCCGGTCACAGCCTTTAACATTTTTCAACAATTTTTTTGACATCTTATAAACCAGACAACTAATAGATTAATCAGGAAAATCATGGTCAGAATAATTGAAAATTAAAATAATTGTTACTTGCAGCCCTAGTCTATAGTAGACAATAGGCCAGTCAGCAATGTGTGAACTGTTTGCTACAGAGACTGAAAACCTATTTGTACATATGAGCCTTTTACTGATAGCTATTGTTGTTCTGAGTTGCAGCATCTGTCTTTGTAGGGTTTAATGTCGAAAAATGCTCCATAAGGTAAAAAAAAAAAAACACTTTAAAATCCTACAGATTCCTTTATAGCATTAAAAACTCATTATCACTGGAGCAACAATCAAAGATAGATAAAAATGTCGTAAGCTAATATTTGATTAAGCACTTAATTGCTCCCAATAAAGCAGATTTGCTTTACCAGAAATGGGTGGCTATGGTTTGCTTTGACTGACATTTCCCTAGCAACATAAGTAAACATCATTAAATACTGCTACAAACTGACTGGAAGTATGTGACATTTATTTTTACAAGGAGCCAAGACAAAAACACAAATACAAGAATTTCTAATGTGAAATAACCAAAACTATTCTAACTTTGTCAGACCCACGGTAAGAAGCTGACTGAGAACACGTTGTCATCTTTTGCCATTAAATATTATTACTATAATAATTAACTAATATGGCACATAGCTTGTAACAATGAGCACGCCTTTTCTGAGAAGTATCGCCCGGAATAGCAGACTTTGTCCTTTAAAGTGCTGCCCCAGTCACACGTCACACATCCCTGAGGTGAGGCATCTGCAAACACATATAAAAACTCATGATATGAGAACTTGCGTAAAAGTGAATGTCCAATATTGACCCGCTGGACGAATATTGACCACAGGTGGATAGGACATAATCAGTGAGATCAGAGCTATAATTAGTGGCTCCTTTGTCTGTATCTGTGCAGGTCTGACAACTGGTGTGACACTGTTTGCAGATGTCATTGAGTTGATAGAAGCAGCGTGGAAGAAGAAACATACTCAGAGAAAGTTTTGGATCAGGGGATAAAGGGTGAGGATAAAATCAACAGACCATTAACAGAGGTTGTGTTTCATCACAAAGTAAATACTGTATGTTTAGGACAAAGATGGAGCCTTCAGCTTTGTAGGATAATGGGTGACGCAGAGTTGAAGAAGACGCAGGTGTCCCGGAGAGCAAGTGAGGCAATCTTTAGGCGATGCTTCGGTGCAGGTGGAGCAGACGTGATCACAAGGCAAACAAAATTACATACATATAAAAATACATTAAACCTTGTATACATTGGCTTCTACAGGTTACAGTCATGCCATAAAATCTTGGTTAAATTGCCACTTCCTCATGTCGTCCACGGCACAGTGACAGCTAACTAGAAGACAGTGGATCCTCTGCTCTGAGCATCCAGCCGGAAACAAAACATGAAGGTTGTTGGCTATCTTGAGCTTCAGGACGTAAATGTGAGAGGCATTCAATGAATAATTTAAAAAAAAAAAAAACAATTGTTCACAATTATTTTGAGATTATACAGAAAAAAAAGCTTTATGGGATCCTACTTCCGATGTCTGAGCATTTTTAAGACTGATTTAAGACATCTGAATGCAGATCAAGATCTTGTTTTTAGATTAACAAAGATCCTGCCGTAATGCTTTTTAAAACTTTTTAAGGATCCACAGGAACCCTAGTATACACACACACATGTGCTCTTTTGGCACATAATTAAGAACAGGGGGGAAATTGATTTACATAAGAACTGCTATTCAAAAATCAATTTCTGTAATAATGTTAGTTAAAGTTACGTTGACGAAGCTGAAACTGGGCTCCTCTCAGCGCCCACACTTAAATATCAATAGTTTTTCTTATTAAAAAACATTTTAGAGGCTGCAAGGACTGAAATTTTAAGTTCTACTATTTTTTGCATGCAACTTTCCATGCATGCAAGACAGCACATAAGTTGACAGTTTTCAAGGTGTATTTAGGGTATTATCTTCAAAGATGAGTTGATAAAATGAGTCAGAAGCTCAAATTCCATCAGTTATAAAGGTTAAAAATAAACCTGACGAGTACCTGAAGAGCTGATTGTTAGGAAATGTGTAGTTCTGCTTTGTTGTATGGTTGAATAATAAATGTACTTTTTAAAAATCAGCTTCTCTGCTGATTTTCTGTTCAATTTACACCCTGAACCACTTCAGTATGCAGCTGAACGATCAGGTGGAAAATGCTCACAGTGAAAGTATTTGGGACGGCACAGGTCTGGCATTCATCGTTGCCCGGCCCCTCACAAGAGTAACAGTGCTGGGAGGGGTGGGGGAATATATTGATACTGCATAGTATTGTGATATTTCGTGTGGCAATATTGTATTGATACACGGCCGCCAAGTGTCGATCTTTTATAATCTTACTATATAATGATGAAAACTCTGTCTGTGTGTGTGTGTGTGTGTCTGCTCCACGTTTTTCTCCTCACTGACTTGGTCAATCCATGTGAAATTTGGCACAGTGGTAGAGGGTAATGGGAGGATGCAAATGAAGCAATATTACATCAATTGGCCAAAGGGGGCGCTATAGCAACCAATTGAAATTGCAAACTTTGAATGGGCATATCTCATGCCCTGTACGTCGTAGAGACATGA